>NC_067157.1:27154942-27454942 GCF_903995435.1 Acomys russatus | reverse complement strand
CCAACAGTGATTGCTGAAGGGCATTCGCTCTGTTTTCATGACTTTGAGTGAGTCACTTGCTCTTACCTCCCTGGTCAAGGTTTTATTTAGACCAAGGGTATCAAGCCACATAAAACTGCTTGAGTTTCACAAGATGGAAGATGGTGAAGGGGTTTTCTACTGGAGTCACTTCACTCTGCTGCATTTAGCTATTCTCAAGTTACTCAAACTTACTATGTAAATTTCCATGTTTTGACCTTACTTGCTTTTGGATATTTTTCTCTTTAATGTTTGAAGTCATTTTAATGATCATATCTTGTATGTGCATGCATGTGCATGCATTTGCATGTATACATGTGTATATGTATATGGAGCCCTGAGGTTCGTGTGAGGTGTCTTCCTAAATCGGCCTCCCCATTTATTTTTTGAGACTGGATTCATTACTTAACTTGGAACTTACCAGTTTAGATAGAGTAACTGTTCAGTGAGCTACAGAGATCCACCTAGTTTTGCTACCTGAGTGCTGGGGTTAGAGTCAAGAACGACTGCATGTGTGTTACTTGGAGGCTGGAGATTTGAACTCAGACATCACCCTTGTGCAGTCGACATTTTACTGATTAAGCAATTGTCACAGACATCCTTCTTTACATATCTAAAATTACCATTTCTCTCTCTCTTTTTTTTCTTTCATTCTATTCCTTCTAACACTAAGTTTGGATCTGCATCTCCTCGGTTATCATTTGCTTTCTATTCGTTTCATGTATATTCTTTTTTTTAAATTTTTTTTATTAATTTATTCTTGTTACATCTCAATGGTTATCCCATCCCTTGTATCCTCCCATTCTTCCCTACCTCCCATTTTCCCCTTATTCCCCTCCCCTATGACTGTTCCAGAGGGGGACTTCCTCGCCCTGTATATGCTCATAGGGTATCAAGTCTCTTCTCGGTAACCTGCTGTCCTTCCTCTGAGTGCCACCAGGTCTCCCCCTCCAGGGGACATGGTCAAATGTGAGGCACCAGAGTACATGAGAAAGTCATAGCCCACTCTCCACTCAGCTGTGGAGAATGTTCTGACCATTGGCTAGATCTGGGAAGGTGCTTAAAGTTTACCGCCTGTATTGTCCTTGGCTGGTGCCTTAGTTTGAGTGGGACCCCTGGGCCCAATTCTGCCTATCATAATGTTCTACTTGTAGGTTTCTAGGACCCTCTGGATCCTTCTACTTTGCTATTCTCCCATGCTTCTCTTGTCTAGAGTCCCAATAGGATGTCCTCCCCTCTGTCCCAGTTTCCTGGTAAGTGAAGGCTTTCGTGGGACATGCCCCTTGGGCTAGTATGCAGATATAAGTGCGTATATACCATTTGAGTCTTTCTGCTACTGGATTAACTCACTCATTATGATCATTTCTAGCTCAATCCATTTATCCACAATTTTTGGGAATTCCTTATTTTTAATAGCTGAGTAGTATTTCGTAGTATTTATGTACCACAGTTTCTTTATCCATTCTTCTACTAATGGACACTTAGGCTGTTTCCATGTTCTGGCTATTATGAATAAGGCTGCTATGAACACGGTTGAGCAAATTTTCTTGTTGTGTGCTGGAGCATTTTCTGGGTATATTCCAAGGAGTGGAATAGCTGGGTCTTGAGGAAGCCCTATTCCCATTTTTCTGAGATAGCACCAGATAGATTTCCAAAGTGGCTGTACTAGTTTGCATTCCCACCAGCAATGAAGGAGTGTTTCTCTCTCCCCAAATCCTCGCCAGCATGTGGTGTCGCTTGAATTTTTGATCTTAGCCATTCTGATGGGTATAAGATAGAATCTCTGAGTTGTTTTGATTTGCATTTCCCTGATGACTAAGGAGGTTGAGCATTTCTTTAAGTGTTTCTCAGCCATTTGATATTCCTCTGTTGAGAATTCTCTGTTTAGTTCCAAGCCCCATTTCTCAATTGGGTTATTTGGTTTGGTGGTGTTTAATTTCTTGAGTTCTTTATATATTTTGGATATTAGACCTTTGTCAGATGCAGGGTTGGTGAAGATCTTTTCCCATTCTGTAGGCTGTCGCTTTGTTCTCTTGACAGTGTCTCCTGCCTTACAGAAGCTTCTCAGCCTCATGAGGTCCCATTTATTAATTGTTGACATTAAGACCTGGGCCATTGGTGTTCTGTTCAGGAAGTTGTCTCCTGTGCCAACATGTTCCAGGCTCCTCCCCACTTTTTCTTCTATGTGACTTGGTGTCACTGGTTTTTTGTCGAGGTCTTTAATCCACTTGGATTTGAGTTTTGTGCAAGGTGACAAATATGGGTCCAGTTGCATTTTTTAACACATAGACCTTCAGTTAGACCAGCACCATTTGTTGAAGATGCTATCCTTTTTCCATTGAATGGATTTGGCTTCTTTGTCAAAAATCAAGTGACCATATGTGTGTGGATTCATATCTGGGTCTTCAATTTGATTTCACTAATCAACCAGCCTGTTGCTGTGTCAGTACCATGCTGTTTTAATTACTATTGCTTTATAGTACAGTTTGAGATCAGGTATGTAGATTCCTCCGGAGCACCTTTTATTGTTCAAGATTGTTTTAAGTATTCTGGGTTTTTTTGTTTTTCCATATGAAGTTCAGAATTGAACTTTCAATGTCTTTAAAAAAATGTGTCGGTATTTTGATAGGGATTGCATTGAATCTGTAGATTGCTTTTGGTAGAATGGCCATTTTTACTATGTTATGTAATGATCCATGAGCAAGGAAGATCATTCCATCTTCTCAGGTCATCTTCAATCGCTTTCTTCAGAGTTTTGAAATTTTTTTCAAACAAGTCCTTCACTTGCTTAGTTAGAGTAACTCCTAAACATTTTATATTGCTTGTGGCTAATGTGAAGGGTGTGGTTTTCCTAATTTCTTCCTCTGCAAGCTTGTCATTTGTGTATAGGAAGGCTACAGACTTTTTTGAGTTAATTTTGTATCCAGCCAATTTGCTGAAGGTATTTATCAGCTGTAGGAGTTCTCTGGTGGAATTTTGAGCGTCACTTATGTACACTATCATATCATCTGCAAACAGGGATAATTTGACTTCCTCCTTTCCCATTTGGATACCCTTGATCTCCTTTTGTTGTCTTATTGCTCTGGCTAGAACTTTGAGTACTATATTGAAGAGATATGGAGAGAGTGGGCAGCCTTTCCTTGTTCCCGATTTTAGAGGAATTTCCTTGAGTATCTCACCATTTACCTTGATTTTGGCTATTGGCTTGCTGTATATAGCCTTTATTATGTTGAGGAAAGTGCCTTGTATCCCCGATCTCTCTAAAACTTTAAACATGAATGGGTGTTGGATTTTATCAAATGTCATGGATATTCTTATACACTAATATCTTTGTTTTTTTTCCTTAGGTTGAGATAGGGTCTTGCTCTATAGCCCAGGCTGGACTGAAGTCAAGCCTTCTGCCTCAGCTTCGAAGAATTAGAGATATGATGCTTCACACTCTGATTGTTTCTGCTCGTACACATTCTGCTGGATATGTTGCCTCCATACTTGTATTCCAAACCAAATGACTTAAAGAAGTAAATAATAAATAAATAAATAAAATGCCTTAACATTTCCTAACTGCATATATAGATACCAACTGTGCCTCCATTGTTTTCCTAGTTGTGATATCTTGGTTTATTGCCTAAAGATTTTGACTGTGAATATTAACATGGATGAAAACACAAGCTTGCAGTGGAGGGAATACGTTGGATGGCATGTGTTGTGTGAAGTCATGGTGGCCATCATTTCCTCTGGCCTGACCAGTACATTTCTATTGATGTAGTCCTAGACGTTATTAATTTTGTTGCCAACCAAACCACAACCTATTGACACTGAAATACTGCTAAGTACACTCCTGGATCTCCCCTACAACTTCGTTATAAAATTGCATGTTCCCTTACCTAACCCAACTCAGTGAATTATAAACATGTTCTTTTTTACCTATTACATTTCATCATAAAATAAGGAAAACACAATGCTTATGGACATGAGAATACACTTTTCTATACTAATTTTATAGGTACATATTAAACTAATGTCACAGCAAGGACATACTTTGCTGTAAGATTATTCTTTGTGGTCTTGAATCCTTCTTGGGGGTGGGTACTTTTGGAGAGCCAACTGCATAGTAACTATAGTCAATGAATGATTCATTGGTCTTTTTTATGATCTAACATTCATTTTCTCATTTATCCTTAATAATTTATATGTATTATTCCAAGCAAAAATATTTTCTGGGTTCTACTATATTTATAAATTATTCTTGGTAGGTTTTATATTTTGAAATTAAAAAAAAATGTCTGCCATTGACTCAGCCTTTAGACTTTTATGGCCATGTCTTTCTCCATATTCACAGAGATTTTTATTAGTTCATTTGACTTAATCCAAAGTTTAAATTAGAGGGAGCTGTGGATAGAAAAGAGAATGTTGAATTCTAGTTTTTGTTTGCTTTTTTTTTCTTACTTTTGATACAGGGCATGACTTTGTCTGTCCTAGAATTACTATGTAGCCATGACTACCCTTGAACTCAGAGTGGTCCTTCCTCTTCACTAGTGTTCTGGATTTCAGGGGTCAGTACCCTATTCAGCTTGAAGTTCACTTTTAAACGATGGTGAGACTGTAGAGCAACGATTGTTAATATTTAACTTTTTTAAGCATATGATTCTGAAAACAGTTTTCAACTCCCACACAAACTCCCACTGAGAGATCATAGATCAACAGCCTAGTCAAAATAATTTTGTTTTGATTCTTGCTTGTTTAAGCACATGCCATCAATCCAGGTATTTTCTGCGGGCCTTTTTAGGTAATAAGATTATTTGTTAAAAAAAAAAAATCATTGTTTTCTGAATGATTCCAGCATCTACTTTCTTCCTATACACAGATATAACGTGGGCTCTCCAAAGAAAGTTGGCAAAGGGCTATACCAAATCAGGAGGATCTTAATGCCTAACTCCAGGCATTCCTAGAATCAGAAACAACCAAAATGTTTCTCTAAGCTAGCCACAGAAATCCAATATGATAGTGCAGAAAATAAGAATTATTTCATGAAAAAAAATCCCATAAAGTTAATCCAATCATGTTCAGTAATAGAACCTCAAACCTTAACAGCAGTACAGGACCAGAAAAAAGCAGGCCATGGAAGCAGCTTCTTAAAGAGTTTTACAAGGACAAAATGTGCAGTCATCATCAAACTCCTATCCAGATCTAACCAAGGGACAGAACATTCTCCACAGTTAAGTGGAGACTGGGGACTGACTTTCACAGGATCTCTGGTGCCCCATATTTGGCCATGTCCCTTTGTTGGGGAGGCCCAATGGCAGGCGGAGGAAGGATAGCGGACTACCAAGAAGAGACTTGATACCCTAGCACCATATTCAGGGGGAGGAGGTCCCCCCTGGGTCACAGTCATAGGGAAGGGGATTGGGGTGAAAGTGGGAAGGAGGGAGGAATGGGAGGATGTAGGGGATGGGATAGAAAATGAAATGTAATATGAATTATTTTACTTTTCAATAAAAATGTGTTAAAAAAAAAAAAAGAGTTTTACAGACACAGGGAACCACTGTGGCATGCTGTACCAACCATTTCAGTCCGCTAGGGGAAGCTTATGCAAATGACTTAATCAATATTCCAGCAGCATTCAGTTTACTAAAGCAGTAAATTAGCCTACCTCTGAAATTCCCAACATGTTTCTGAACAGCAGCTTCCCTTGGGAAACCAGTAGGGTTCTCTGTCCTCTAGCTCCACCCTCTTCGGCCTGTCTCCACCCTTGCACAAATGCCCATAAACCAAACAAAAATATTTGCCCAGGATTGTGAAAATGAAACTCCACTCACTGCACCCTCAATGGGCAATTGATCTAACCCTCTTGGAGGACTGAGAATGCGACAGGAAAATTACATACAGATAAACTGCCATTGGTGCCTGATAACTGCTCATGTAGGAGAAAAAAAAAATACGTCATGATTACTTTTGAGGAATTAATTCATAGTTGAGATAGTGACATTTATTGGTGGCCTGTCCACCAGTGGGCCTGTACATCTTCTGAGCTTCATCCACTATCCACACAGTCTTACACCCAGTTATATACAGTTTATTTTCTACACAGTATGGGTTTGAACTCTTGAGTTTGATGACAAGCAAGATGACTTGTGTGTTGTTACAGTGTGTTCCAGGAAGTGGTTAGGATCTTAAGAGACGAGGCAAGAACTGTAGTGTCTTTATTATGGGAGTACATGCCCTGCACATCTCCCTCTATTGCAAGGCAGCCATATATCTACACAGATAGGAAAATGTTCCTGAATCTACTCCATATATATTTAGAAAAAGATTATTACATGTTATAAATAAAATTTTTATCTTAGGAATTAACACCATACCCTCACAGTCTACCAAACATGCCCATCAATAAAACCCACTGATTAAGCAGATGGTCAAGAAAATTGTGATGTACTATCCCTATTAGACTCTGACAGTGGTTCTTATTCAAATGGCAATTACTGGAGGGGGGGGAATGTAATCTCAACTATTTAGAAAAATGGCTTTATTGAATTTACAAACAAGGACCAACAATTTTCCATTTCCTTAGCAAGATATTAAATCAAGCAAGCTAAGTGTGTCATCATGACTGTAATTTACATGATGTGACATGACAGTTAAGATGTACTGTGGTAATTTCTGAGAGCTGGCAGTATTATTGTAGTATCAAAAATTTATATGGTTCAGTTATTAAGGCGAATTGTTTCATTCATACAGGGAAGGCTGACAGCAAACCACTGAGGGCTTCCACGGTACGCTAAAAAAATGCCTTCCGTAGTCAAACAATTTTCACACTCAGTTACCATTGTTTTGCTTGCTGAGTGGAAATGGGAACACAGGCAGGCAGGGCCTTGTGAAGCTTAAATGATCTTCCGTGGAGTGTGGAGTGCTTCATTGTGGGTAGTTAGAAGAAACAGTTCATCCAAATGAGGGGAGCTATCTTTGGGATCCAACCCCTACCACCACAGTGAAGAGGATGTCCAAATTCTTTGCTCTGATGTGACTTGATATCCCGTTTGGTTGGTTTGCCTCTGTTGGCTTGGCTTTCAGCCAACAGAATGAATAGGCATATGCCCCCCCCGCCAAAAAAAAAAAGTCACGGAAAATATGGCAATGGTAATTTCTACAAGTAACTACCTTTAAATAATAGCATAGTACCCCACCAAGTATGAAATTGTTCTATTTTTGGCCCAAATTTCTTCTTGAAGTTCCTTTCCACAAAAAGGAAGTAAGTCTAGTTTTATTTTTAATTTTTTGGCAGTGTTGAGCAGGAGAAATTCAAGTTGTGTGCTGTTTTGTTCTTGTCAGGGGTATAGGAGGTGTCTAAGTAGGATAAAATGACTTCATGTCGTAAAGAGCCTAGCAAATAAAAGTTTAATTATATTTTTATTACAGCGATTGAATTTTATGCAACATATGCTGTCTCTTTTAAAATATGTGTTCACTGAAAAACCTACTTTACTCGTTTACACATTTTCACAGTAGCATTTAGAAGTCTGTTAAAAATGAGAACCTGGCTACGAGTAGAAATCCTTCTATCAAGTAAAATGACCAGTTCCTGTTCATTGAGCGGCACCTGAGTTACTGTCATTTCTGTTTCAATGCTCACGTATTATGCAATGCAGCCAATAGTTATAAGTATACTTTTGTTTATTCAACCAATGAAATTTTTTCTTCAATATTAACAATATGTTCTTAGAGGTGACAGGTGATGTTTTTCCCCATCACCAGGTTTTTGTCATCACTGTCTTCTGGTGTAGTGAGGCAACTTAATCCCTGACGAGGTATTAATTTTCACACAGCAGGAAAAAATTCCCAAAATAATTAAATTTAGTTGTTAATAAATGGTTTGGAAAAGAAAACAGAATTCTAATCACAAAGAAATATATCTAAAGAGAATTCATGTACAATAGGAAAGACTTCAAACACACACACATACACACAGTGAATTTTCAAGGTTGTTCTCCTTGATTATATGTGTATTTTACATTTGAGTCAGCTTGAGAGCAACATGTGTTTTCAATAAGGCAAGTTAAGGGTACTTCTCTGCCCAAACTCTAGAAAATATGAGGTGTAGCTTACAGACACCTCATAGCAAGTATTGAATTAGATATGTAATAAATCCATTTTTCCAATTAACATGCCTATTGGATAGAAGAAAAAGGTAACTACCTCACTTAAAGTTTTGAAATAAAACTGAAAAAGATGAGGAAAACTTTGTAAAGAATTGCCACTGTAGACTACTGTAAGTAGACAGACCATAATTTCCTCCAATGTCTAGACTATATTTTCCCCCAAAAGTCTAGAGATTTCATTAATACCCACTGATAGGAATAGTTTACCCAGGACCTACATGAAGACCTAAGGCTGCCACAGCCCTTTGATATCTCCTGTTTATATCAGGTATGCCACTTGGAGAAAGCCCAACGTGACCTCATCAAAGTCCTTTGGAAAATGTGATACAGTATGTGTTTGGCTTTATGTGAACACACAAAATGAGCTTGCTTTCTAGATAGGTCAATTAAAGCACAGCTTCAAGAAGAATGTCACGAAGGGACTTACTTTGTTTCCAAGATACGAAGCTGGTGCACTCCAGTAGTAACTATCTGGAAGGGACCGCCGGGCCTTAGAGTTCCCGATACTGATCTGCTGAGGCGCGTTGGGGCTATCAAGCTGGGGAGCCACCTGAAGTCGGCCAGAGATGTCTGTGAGATACCAACCACGCATATCTTGAACCTTAAAAAAAACACAATCATCTCCAGTTACAAACAAACACACGAACAAAAAAAAAAAAAAAAAAAAAAAAAAAAAAAAAAACAACAGTAGCTTTTTTTTTTTTTTTTTAATCTAGCACGGAGCTTGCAGTTTTTGAAACTACTAATGGGAAAAGGCTACAGACATTTCAAAAACACACGAGTGCTCTATATTGTGTACGTCATCATTATTACCGTGTGTGCTCATGGAGTATCCACTGTTTATTTTTTATTGATGATATTGAGGCTCTTGATAGAACTATGTAATAATCAGTTTTTACTGTCTCCTTATACTGCGATTCCAAGTACTATTTGTTTGTGTACGTGTGTGCATGCATGTGGGTGTTTGCGCATGTCTGTGTGTACGCTCTGTGCATAGGTGGCATTTGTGTCTATGCATATGTGCCTGCACATGCATGAGTGAGTGCGTGTGATGGAGGTCAAGATTAGCACTTACTGTCTTCCTCAGTTGCTCTCTATTTTTTAGTTTTTGAGACACAGCCTGGCACTGGTGCTGATTTAGTTAGACTTCAACACCAGGGATCTGCCCAGCTCTGTCTCCCCAGTGCTAGAGTTATTGGTGTACCCCACTGTACCCAGCTATTTACGTGAGTACTAGGGACTTGCATGGCAACCATTTGGCTAACTTCACCAAAAATAGAAACTCACTCTAACTTGTATGGTGGTTATAATGTTAGATAACTTATAAAATAGTTTGACTTGGAATTTCACATTGTTCATATCAGTAGTATTCCTTACAGTCTTATGAAGCCGAAGACCTCACAAGTGTTGCGTATGTATTCATAAAGCAGAGGGCAAAAGAAATCATAAATGTAAGACCTAAAAGGTAGCTTTCGCTCAATATTTCCATTCTTCCTACTTTATGAATTTTCTGTCTGCAGGCTCCAGGTCATTTGAATCCACCAGAATGTTGCTATGACAACATCTCCCAAAACTGTATATATTCTTTTTCATAGGACCACAGCTTGGCCCCAAAAAGGAAATCACTTTAAAGGAAGAATAAAAGATGAATAATGATTAGCTTTACAGTGTTATACATCAGGTATAACAATGTATGTATACACTGTATGTATCAAAGTCAGGTATACATATCCACTTTAATGTGAATCTATCCTGTGTAGTTAAAACAAAACTGTTTGTTGAAGTGGGAGACACCAGAATTTTAGCATCACTGTGACCAGATCCCTAATATCTACCACCTAAGAGGGAAGGATTTACTTTGCCCCGAGGGTGAAGATTTGTCCATCATAGGGGACACACTAGTGGAGAAGAGCTATGTATCTCATGACAACCGGTGGGTAGGGTATAGCGGTGAAGAATGCATGGCCTGATGCCCATTGCCAAAGATGCCCCCTTTGACTTACTTCCTCTTATCAGGCCCTTCTCTCAGCATTCCTGCCATCTCCCAGTAGTCTATTCAAAAATGTAACCTATAACTAGGACAAATTGTTGATTAGGTGAGAGCCCTTCTGACCCAGACATCA
The DNA here is from genome assembly GCF_903995435.1 of Acomys russatus. Classification (NCBI taxonomy): domain Eukaryota; kingdom Metazoa; phylum Chordata; class Mammalia; order Rodentia; family Muridae; genus Acomys; species Acomys russatus. Next base: position 27,444,648 of record NC_067157.1, on the reverse strand, counting down.
TTGCAGAGACCCAAAGGAGTACTCTGCTCAGGGCCTACTCACCCCTCAGTCTAGTCAATCCCCAAACCAGGGTTCATCATGATAGCAGCTACGAGGTTCAGAATACTACTGCCTGAGAAATAGCTGTTGTTGCAAGTGACAACAACCAGAGATTGACCTTGCATAAATTAAATATTACTTTTCGTTTTCAAGCCTTGGGCAATCTAAGACTGGCTTCCTCTTCTAACGCTAGCTGTCCCAAGGTGTCCTGAGACATCTGAGGAGAGCCTGGACCTACATTCTGGAGACCAAGGCTTGAACGGTACCTATCCCCAACCACTGGAGAGCTATGAAGCTTCGATGTATCCGTGGAGTTGTCAGGAACATTATGCATGACTTTTAAACAAGATGAAGAACTTAGGTGCTGAGTCCACTCAGTATGGTTTCTTCAAAGTTTTCTTGGAAATTCAGACATTGGATAAGCATATAGGTATTCACAGTTCCATACAAGAATGCAGTCAGAAACACTTATTTCAAACTTGACTCCAAAGCAACACAGACAGGACAGTATTGGATGACTGCGTTCTGCATTAGTTTGCAGGTCGAAGCTGCAAGAAAGTATTTAGGAGATAGTTTATAAAAATAGCAGCCTATAAAATATGGCTCTGATATGTCACTCAGTTGTTCACAATCCACTGTGTCTCCATAGCCTTTCTCCTGAAATCTACTTTTTCATTTACTCTGAAGTTCACTTTTTCCAACCTGCTTCCTATATGCTCTGCACTTGGTCTAGCCCATATGGCGATGGGAATTATCAAAGACCATTTTTCTCTCACACATTTTTTACAGAGGAAATGGCTCTCTGCAGACAGGCAGTGGGAATCAAGGTGGGAAAAGTGGGCAAATGTATAGTACGTGTTTGTTTTAGAGAAATACAGTCTTGGTTACTGCTAAGAATGATTAAGTCAGGGTTTTCTTATGTGACAAATAGATTATATGAGTGAATGGAAATGAAATATTTACTATTGCTATCTTATATGCTTTCTTGTACATCTTGTGCTTTGGATGAACACAACATGATTCTCATTATGTTTTCATAGATGGGATTTGACAAGGGTTATATCTACTTCAGAGAGAACTTAGTCTGTAGACTTACACAAATACTTTAATAAATATCATTTTAGGTGTGTGTGTGTGTGCGTGTGTGTGTGTGTGTACATGTGTAAGGTATATGCATATGAGTGTTGGTGCTCCCAGTAGTTGAAAGAGGGCAACAAATCCCCTCGAGCCAGAGTTACAGTCAGTTGTGAGCCAAGTGATGTGAGTGCTGGGCACCAAATTCTAGTTCCTTTCAAGAGCAGTAAGCTCTGAGTCTTCTCTCTGGGCCACAGATAGAATCTGAAAGACTTTGAACCAAAAATACACAAAGAACATTTGAATGAAATTCTATTCACTTTAGTTTTGGACAGGTTTAAGTTGTATCTAAAGTTATTTGTTGTGTTTGTTTGTTTTTAATTTCTTTTAACAAAACAGGAGCAACAGAGAACATGGGGCAGTGTGCCAAGGGCAGTGAGCATCCTTACATTCCCATAGGTCCAGTAGGAACTCTGACATCTGGTTGACACCCCTGAACAGAAGCATTCCTCACAGCCTTTCAGATTATCTTCTTGCAAGTTGAAGAAGCCGGGTTTGCAACGGCTGCAGTCTTCACCTTCAACGTTCTCCTGAAAATGTGTAGAGAGGTGTGTTAGCAATGAATGCATCTTTTAAAGGACAATCTGCTCTGTGCCTGCGTCAGGAAAACATGGCTGCAGTCTTCATTTTACTTTCTTACCCATTTTTAGGGCGCAGTGATGCAATGAAGAACAACTGCTCTGAAGTTTCCTGTTAAGATCCATTGTTCTAATATCACAGCCTATGTGTATGGTGGGGTTTACCAAGTCCTAAGCACTGTGATCAAAGCTGCTATTTTGATCTGTACTAAGAACACAGAGTAAATATTATGATAAATCCAAATGTGTTTGACTGATGAAAGTGGAGCCAATATCAGACTCACCAATCCGAGTAGGGTGGTAACTTAATCTTCAAGTATATGATAAAATTGAAACGTGGTTTTTATATAAAATTGTCAAATACATTCATATTACAGGTTAAAAATACATGCATTTGAGGCAAGTATATAGAGTTGAGCTGTGTGGAGTTTGGGGGAAATATGTATAGTTTTCCTGATCTGAATAAAGAGAAAAGAGAAGACCTTTTTTCCTGATTAATTTTTTAAGAATGTTTTTGGATTTGTTTTGCTTTTGCACACTGGCCTGGCAGGTTATTTAACAGGAAGATTATGAAGATAATTGATTCTTGTTTGGTGACCATTCCCCAGATTAGGCTAATTAATCCTAGTCCCAGGACATGGAAAATATGTTTGCTTATAGATGAGACTTAAATGTGTGCTCAGACCAATGAAAGCTGACTACACCATGACAGCCTGAGAAGTGGTTAATTTTGACTAATACCTCCAAATGAAGGCGTTTCTCAGCAGGAAAATGGATTCCCAGCATCCTTAGGCATGCACAATTGCTCATCCGCCTCTTCCTTGCACTCTCCTTCTACGTTACTGTGCAGCTTTCCCTTATTCAAGAGCTAACTTGTTTCCAAATTGTTTCTGTAGCTGTAAGTGCATTACTTTATTATAACCTCCAAAGAATTCCCAGGCTTACAAAGATCATTCTCTCCCAACACATATCACAGTTAGTCAGAGGTGGAAACCCTCCTATGTACACATTTCCAGAAAATAACAGGGTTCCTGGACCATGCTGAGCACTGGCTTCAAACAAGTTTATTAAGATTAAACAATTTGCTCAGTGGTAGTGTTTTTATGCATACCAAAGTGCTATATACACACAGTGGATGGTTATTAAAAACATATTTGAAGGGCCAGGAGATGGTCCAGCTGGCAAAAATGCTTGCTTCATAAGCATGAAGAGAGATGTGAGTTTTAGCACCAACATCCAAGTTAATAAACAAACAAACAACAACAACAACAAAATAAGTAAATCTGCAGGATGCTAGGTACATAGTATGGGCTGGTCATCCAAGCACTGAGGAACCAGAGCCAGGAAGGGCCCAGTCTAAGCTGAATGAGCAAGCTCCAAGTTCAGTGGAGAACCCTGTCTCAAAATATAAAGGAGAAGCATGATCAAGGAATACACCCAACATGGCAGTCTCTGGCTTCCACACAAAGGCACACATAAACAAGCCTACACAGACATTCTCATACAAACACAAATGTATTTGAGTAAGCCAGTATTGGCAAGATGGAGTGGTGAAGAATATAAAAACCGAAGACAGAAAATGGACCCCAAACAAGGAGAAATTTACCTAAGCTTCAGTCTTCGTTTCTTAATATCTTTGATCCGTTTACAATTCCATCTATTTGTGTGTTGCTGGGAGCCATGGAAGAATGACATGCCCACAATGGCAGGACATATCTTAATGTTTAGTATCTTGATATGTATAGAAATTGAAGTGTGGTTACTAAGATTCTTGACCAGTTTTAAATTTTCTCAGCTTATCCCAAATATTTTAAGATGATAGATGTCAGCAAGAGAAATCAGCCTACTCTCAGACCCATAGGGACCAAGAAATCCCCAAAGCACAGAAACGAAGAGCATCTTCAAAAGAGTACACAGGCAGGAAAGATGAAACATGCCTATAATTATAATTTAGCTTTTCCCGTTGAGGACACAGTACAGCTGTTCCGAACAGTGTGTTCTTCTGTGCTCAGTCTAGTCTACTTTTCATTTACTCTAATTTGAGAGTAAGTAATACCACCTCTTCTGAGATTCAGACTGAGACAAACAATTAGAGAAATTTTAGCTACATATTCCTTAGCTCCACTTTCGCCTTGTTATGTGACCTTAAGAAAAATTATGAATAAATCGCTGCATATTCAATTTAGTCTAATAACCTCAAGCAGCACACTAGAGTGGGAGTTCTGGGTACTGTACAGATGAGGGTAGAGTCAAGGCCTCTGTTCTTAAAAGCCAGCATCTATACAGATAAAAGGGTGTGCCTGAAATCAACTGCAAGGTGGAAGGCGGTCAGTACATCTCAGAAGCAAATTAACGTAGGAGAACATACAGAAGGAGGTGTGGGTTCTTCCTGTGAAGGCTTTATGGGGTTTTTGGATGGGAAGCAAATTGAAAATAAACCTTGAGGCATGGCTTTTAAAATTCTCTTTGACTGGTAGGGGTAGAAAGACATCTGCGTTAGCAAAGACAGTGAAAATAATATTTAATACGAGAAAAGTTTCATTTGTCATTTATTCTCCCAAAATAAAGACCCTGAAAACTTCCTATATGCTAGGAATTTCACTTGGCACTTAAAATCAAAGGCCTTGCTCTTAAATAATGGACATTTAAGGCTATCCTACAAGACAACACCTCTTTTCTTAGGGAATGTTACATAATTACTGAGTGCTAATTAGGAGCCAAATTCACAGAACTCTAATGGAGGCACTTGAGAGTGCAATGCGTATGAGCTATGAGACAGTGGGACACAAAATCTTTCACTACCAAATAGCACAGGAGGGTTTAACTCAACGGGACTGGATGCTCAAAGCCTTCGTCAGACAATGAATTTCATGTTTGAACAGTAGTTCTCAACTTTCTTAACGTTGCACTCTTTAATACAGTCCCTTATGTTGTGGTGGCCTCTCAACCTTAAAATTATTTTGTCCCTACTTCATGACTATAGTTTGGCTACTGTTATGAATTGTAATGCAAATAGTTTGGGAGATATGGGTTTACCAAAGGGGTTGCAAGCCACAGTTTGAGAACCACGGTGTTATAGGGAACTAACCAGAAGAGCTCTGAGATAGCTTGGTAGAATGGTTTTGTATATGTGGGTTCTAGGTTCCCATTAGCTAATCCTGTCTTAGCACTCTAGTTAATGCCTTATCTCATGCATCTGGAGGCTTCAGAGCCATGCGTTTCAGTGAGACTTTGTGAATGTTACAAACCCAGCAAACATTTGCCATGTGAGCATTCCCTAAGGCCATAACTATGTCTTTGACAAAATCCTGGACACAAGACGTAAGTGTGCTTCCTTGGTGGGCAGTTTTCCCTCCCTGTCACACATGGTGGGAGATGCAGCATGCTGCATGCTTCCACTGAGAGAGGATAGATGACATCCCGTGCTTTATTTCCCATAGACTGTGCATCTTCTGTCTAGAAATTCTAGTCTGAAACTGTCCATGCAATAAAGCACAGTGTGAATATAACATATTTTTTGTAAGTTCTGAAAGTCCTTTTAAGAAGTCACTGAAACTGATGTGGCCTCCAGGAAACTCTAAACACCGTATTAGTGATACGAGAGCCTATAAGGTATTCACAGACTGAAAACAACCTGTGGGCCAGCTGCTCTTTTGTCTTGTTTAGTTTGATCATCATTAGAATCAAAATATTTTACGTCTGGTTTGCTGTTCTCAAGTGGATCCCTCAGCTGCAATTTACCAATATGTCAACAAGTCCAAACCTAATTTAGAGCAGAATGCTGTAACAGATGAGTTTTACTCAGGTTCAAGCATCCCAGCTTCAGCTAGTCGGAGGTGGCTACCTGGTCTGATCATGTTCAAATAAGGCAATTGTACTCACGTCATCTAAAACTTGTCAGACATTATCAGAGACAAATGTAAACATGGCTAAATATCACGGGTCATGAATATAGGACCTGCTAGTGTTGACAACTCTTGGCTCCTGTTGTAGTTTGAGTGTGAAATGCCCCCACAGACTGAAGCGCTTAACTCTTGCTTTCCACAGAAGAGAGCTATTCTAGGAGCTTGTAGAACCATCAGGAGAGGGAGTCTTGCTGGGAGAAAGGGATCACTGGGCTTAGACTCTCAAACTTGGGCATCTAGCCCTCGAGGTGCGCACTCTGCACAAATTAATCCCTTTTGATACCCATGTCAAATTGTTAAGAAACGTCCTGCTCGCTTTCTTTCTTTCTTTCTTTCTTTCTTTCTTTCTTTCTTTCTTTCTTTCTATCTTTCTATGACTTGTTCATCAAGTCACAGCTGAGCATCTCCAGTCCAGGTATGCTAGGGAATAGAAAACTGTACTCCAGAGGACTGTGGCGAAAACATCTGGGAAGTACAGATAACCTAAGACACACTCGGATGAAAATGCCTGCCCTGAGTGGGTTACAAAGAACTTGTGCTGTCACCAACACCAGATAAATAAGGAAACCATAAACAGAAAGGGGGCAGGGTCAATGGAAAAGATGCATTCTGTTTTCCCACTAACATGAAAATAAGTTATTGTAACACTGTCTGCTGCAGTTGGCATGTTCTGGGTTGTCTGCTAAAACAGATTAAAACCATTTTTTTTTTTTTTGTTGTTCTTTTCTTAGTAAGATTGGCAGACCATCCAGCTAGTCCCCAAACTACAGGCCAGAGTATAATTAAACCTGAACTTCTAACATCAAGGATGAGTGTATGCTTGTTATTTTAATTATTATGATATTTCTCCTTCTTTTTATTCTATCACTTCTTTATACTGTTCACCCTTTTAAAAAGCTACTAGATTAATTTGATGTTTTAAAAATATTAAATGCCTCTTAGTTGTATCTAAGCAATCAAGGTCTACTCTATTAAAGCTATCAGTGTCTCCAAAGGGCACCTCTTGTCAATTCATTTTAATATTTTAAGTGTTTAGATTCCTTTAGTGATCTTGCCAATTTGCATATTTAATGATAGTTCCCACATTGAAGACGATGAAATGGTACAATATTGAGGTTTCACCCTTTCACTCTAGAAATTCCTGTTATATGTTCACTGTTTATTTCTGGGCTATTCTAATTGCATATACTAACTTTTACATATGACTCAATCATGGCCTATGATTTTCTCATTGTTAATAATCCATGTAAGAGAAAATACATTCTTCCATACTGGAATATTAAAAGTGCCACTTTCTTGAGACCAAGCTATTTATCCATGCTATTTTTTATTATCATGATCCTCAAGGACCTGCTTGGTCACATTATCATCCTAATCATCATTGCAAAGACTTATAACCACAGATGGGCTGTATGTCTGAATGGACGGTAGGGACACACTTATCTGACATGTAAAGTTGATGCTTTTGTCCCACTGGCACCAACACCCATCTGCTCAGGAACATTGGTTTGTTTTCTCAGATATTTCCATTGGCTATATGTAGTCAAATGCCTAATTAAAATATAAAATATATTGCAGGCTAGGCTACAAAGCACTCCTAGTGGCTGCCACTTATATCGTATTTATTTCTTCAGTAGTATTTTTGTCACAAAATAGTTCAATTTAAAAAGCCTTACTAAGTAACTTCCATTATTTGATTGATTGATTGATTGATTGATTCAAGTCTGAGGGTACTGGGCTGACATCAATTTTCTTTTTTGTGATAGCTTCCTTACTGCAGCCTCTCTCTGGAGAAATAGAGTTCTAATAGCTTTCCCATTTTCATTCACATGAAGCAGCCGCCTTATAAATGTGGAACAACTTCTGCAGTGCGTGTTTCACTGTGGTTGATAGCCAACTGGGAATTCCATTGACAAAAAACATTTAAGTTAGTTTTTAATAATAATTGCTTCAGGAATTTTATAGTCATGCTTAGTTTTCGAGGCCTGTGTAGTAGTAAATTATAGATTCTCTTTCATAAAGGCCTTCATTTTAATATCCCTTAGCATTAAAATCAGATAACATGGAAGGATAGTTGTTTAATTACCAGTGTTTGTTGGGTGCATACTCTTTAAGCACACTGATTTGAAGTTAGGTAATATTCTAGGGAAAGATGAAAAGAAGTGAGAGTTTTTACCTCTCAAGGGCTAAGTTTTATTTAATGTTGTGCAAAAGAACTAGCCATATACTAGTTAAAGTGTCCAAAAGCAGATTTGACCCGGCACCTATTCAATAAGAAATTCATTCCAAATGCAGCCAGGACACATGGGGATTTATAAGCAGAGCATGAGAGGGTGAAGGCATAGAAAGCTACCAACAGAAACCATTAAGGATAGGTATGGTTCTTGTTAACCATGCCCAGCAGCATGCAGGTGGAAGGCAGCCAGGCTGCTCTCATAGGATGAATGGAGAACTCTCAGGAGGCTGAGTTAGGTGGCATCTTACTAGGCATAGTCTTTGGCTTGAGGATGAAGCCCATCTTTTGATGGAGACAGACCGAGGGGTCAGGGGAGCCTTCCAGTGGTAACGAAGGAGATAGACTCTCACTGCAGATGTGCACGTGTGTGTGTGTGTGTGTGTGTGTGTGTGAGAGAGAGAGAGCGAGAGAGAGAGAGAGAGAGAGAGAGAGAGAGAGAGAGTGAGAGAGAGAAAGAGAGAGAGAGAGAGAGAGAGAGAGAGAGAGAGAGAGAGAGAGAGAGAGAAATTTATGTTATTGTGATGTGTATTTATACAACCAATATATACGTTTAGGAGTAATAGAGGCTGCAACTGAATACAGCGTTTAGAATCTCTGTCACTCAAAATTCATAAAAGAAAAAAAAATAGGCCTCAGGTTTCATAATGAAGTTCTTTAAAATGTCTTCCTATTCAATGGATAGTTCTTACTCAAGAAAACTATGAAAAGGGAGCCAGGCAGCCAGATGCCTCAGCACAGTAGGTGCTTGATGCCAAACTGACAGCCAGAGTTGGATCCCCAGGACTCACAGCATCGACTGAAGGAACAAACTCTGCCAAGCTGCCCACTGCCATTTACAGGAGTGGAATTGTGATGTACCCATACACAGGCATGCACACACACACATACACACACATAGGGAGTCAATAAATGTAATTTTTAAAGTTTTCAAAATAAAAGCATTTAAAAAAATACTGAAAAGTTCTTATTATATAACAATATAGAAATATATATGCAAATGATTATTTAGTAACATGAATTTTACTTATATAGATATTATTTGTATTTATTTTATATTCTATGTATAAATAAATACTTGCTTAAGGTCAATTATTTTGATATCAATACTACATGAGTACACGGACACACACACACACACACACACACACACACACTTTTTATGCTGACACAAAAGTCTGTCATTGAATGGTATGCATGCAATGACATTTTTCTTCTTTTTTCCCCCATATTGTCATTTTAATCAGTTGGCATAACTACTTCAAATCATACTTTGAAAAAAAAAAAAAAAAGGAAGATCTCATTCCTTTCTGTGTCTTTGTTTGTTTGCGTTTGGTTTTATTTTGTTGTTCTTGTTTGATTTTTGAGAAAAGGCTTCTCTGTGTAGCCTTGGCTGTGCTGGACTCACTTTGTAGACCAAGCTGGCTTTGAACTCACAGACATCACCTGCTTCTGCCTCCCAGATTGACAGGATTAATGGCGTGCACCACCACACCTGGCTCCTTTCTGCCCTAGTAGGTGTTCCTTTTAGTATTTAAATTGTGTGTAGAGCTGTTTTAAATACTTAGCTATTTATCATTCTTGTAAACAAGAGATGATGGGCAATTCATCACAGTGCATATTCTGCGCACTGTGACATAGTTCATTATAAGACCACAATGTAATTATATTGTGACATGATTTTATGATGTAACTTTGTTATTTATTGTGTGTGTATATTTTTTATACATATATATTTAGAGTTTTGTTGGTATCTTATGGAACTGGCTTCCTTTAAGTTTTCTCATGAGACTTAAGAGCTGATATTTTCTATTTAAAATATCATACTGTTGAAAGACACTAATTTTAATGATGCTATTTAGTTAATTCTTAAATCACTTTATGATTTCTTAATTACTGTTTATTATAGTGTTTTAGCTGTGTGCTTAGAGCTTCAAGTGTCTTCGCGGAGGCATTTTTCTCATTAGGATTACAATCACTCTTCACAAGGCTTGGTGTCAGGCCAAGAGCCTGTGGTAGTGGCTCTGGGAGCTTTCCGGTGTGGTGAGCATGGCTAGTTGTGAGAACTCTCCTGTTCCAGCCTTCCCCATCCTACCTCCCAAAGAAGCTGAGTGAAATGGTCCTTCCCCTCCCAATTGCTACTCCTTCATTAAACATAGCAGATGCCCAAACATTCTTTAAAGGTGTGTATCTAAAAGTGTGTCCTTTCTCCTGCTTGGTTCTCGTAAGCTACCTGCTTAGGAAGTTTCTCTCCCACTTTTAACTTAGCACTAATCCTAACCCTAACCTCTCCTACACTGGAGCTAGTGACAAAATGAGAGCTGTCCTTAGCACTTTGGAAAAAAGAAGTGTAAACACAGTCTCTCTCAGTGGAGACCAGAGAAGAAAAACTGAAGGCTGTAGAACTGGCCAGCAGCATTCAGAGCGGGGCGAGGGGGCTGGAGAGGGGAGGGTTGGGGGGGTTCTGAAGCAAGCTGCCACTCAATCACTGCTGTTCAGCGCCGGTCTTAGAGAGCAATTTTTCGTTTCAGATAATACTGGAATGCAATGCACTAAATCTGGAAAATTTATTATATTCCAACACATGAGAGCTTTCACAACAGCTTTCTGTTTACTCTGTAGGCAATAAGTGGTCCAGTTTCAATAGACCAAGATAGGTGCTTAAATAGTCTTTCATATAATATATGCCTATTACAGAAACATTATATCCATATAATTTTATTATTATTGTGTACAATAAATATACATAAAGTAAACAATATACTATATAGCATATTTTTAAAATGTTTTCCTTGATAAATACTTAAAAGTAAAAATATTTTATTATGCTATAATATTTGTGTACATATACCGAAAATCATGTGTACTAATATTATAATATATACCTAGATAAGTATTATAAGTTAGTGAAGGAAAAAGAGGGGTATTAAGGTCTTAGTTTAGCTGTCTTGCTCTTAGTAAGGCTCCATTGAAGATACCAAACTTATTTTCATGTTTATAATACTGTGTCACGTTACCATTTGAAAAAGATTGCTCATTTGCTCAGCTAATACAGTTAGAAATGAGTCAGGCCACCATGAACAGACTCTTGCTGCTGAAGCACCTCAGTCCTAGCACTTTGACTTCTGCGTGTGTGTGTGTGTGTGTGTGTGTGTGTGTGTGTGTGTGTGTGTGTGTGTGTGTGTCTGCAGGTGTGATGTGTCCCTGAGTATTAACACCACAAGCTGTAGCTGATTGTGTACAAGAACTAAAACTGCCTTTCTGAAAGTGCCCATGGGAGAACATATCGGATCTTTAATCAAGTCCACGAGGCCTTCTTACACGTTAGTAATTAGACAGGAGAGTTTAAATATGGTGAGGATCTTAAAACCCATCTCTACTCAGATTCCAGGGCATTGTTTTTTTTTAAATCCAGAATTAAATCCCCCACAGAATTCTTTTTAGAAGTTGATACAAATGTATATATTTATAATTTGAAACAACTACTATTGTGAGTGGCTCATACCTTTTGTACAATGGGAGAAAAGTCATTTCTTACAAAATGACATGGACCACCAAAGGAGTCTTTCTATGCAGTTGCCATGATAGATATAGCCGTGAACCTGGTCAGTATTTGATGATACCTGAAGGAATAACTGTTCTGTGTGTTTATTATATATATATATATATATATATATATATATATATATATATATATATATATATATTGTATATGTATGCATAGATATATGTCCATATATGATATGTGTGTATATATACCTTGCATATATACTCACATAACAGACAGTCATGTGCAGTTTTACAAATGTCTAATGCAGCCGACATAAGAGAGAAGCTAAGGGGAGCTGCCCTACGTCTCAACGGTGGGGCATACCTGAGTTAACCGACATACCTTACAGCTACATGGCCCAACACAAGGGTCCTCATTTGTGCTTCCTAAGCCACTGCAGTTACAGGGTTGGCAGTCTGGGTAGCCGCTGTAACCCCTGAGGCACCGATCACAGCTCATGCCCCCGAAGCCAGTTTTGCAGTGGCAGGATCCAGGTATGAGACCTAAGGGAGAAGCATTAGGTATCAGCATTTTCAAAAGAAACTCGATTTAATTCTTTAGGCTTCAATTACAATAACTTTTAAGTTGGATTCTGATCACAAGTTAGTGGGTTTTTTTTTTAAAAAACTTTGCATTATTTATAAATTTAAAGCAATTTTAAAATTCAGATATGTTTTGTTCATGTTCTTCCCCACGCCTAAATCCTAACAGATCCTCTCTTCATCCCTACTAATTCAATGTTAAGTGCTTTCTCAAAAAATAATGACTCAATACAACAGCGAAACCTAGAAAACTGATTACAATAACACCCTAAAATAAAACAACACACACACATTCACATACACACACACACACAACACACACACACACACACACAGGTGTGCGTGCACACGCACCAAACTCCATGATATGTCGGTCATCTACTCCTGACGTGAGGCATGTCCTGGAGCAGTTGATCCACCCAGATTCACTCTATTGGAGAAAATCCTTCTCCCAGCAGGTGTAAATGACAGGTCAGTTGTTAAACTTTACCCTACTGGGTAGGTTGCTGTTCAATCATTCATGTTATAAAACATAACAAAATAAAATAGAATAAGGTAAAACAGAGACTATCACATGGAAGTTGGACAAGATAAACCACGAGAAAGAAAATATCATCAAGAGAAATGAAAACAATCAGAAACCCACTCATTTGCATGCTGAGGAATGCCATAAAAATGCTAAATTAGAAATCATTCTATATACACAGAGGACCTGGTACAGACTCATGCAGGCCCTGTACATTCGGCCTCAGTCTCTGTGAGTTCATATGCGCTTTGCTCATGTTGGCTTCGATGGCCTTATTTTCTTGTATATGTCACTAAAGGGTGTTGTGGAGCCTAAATAAAAATGTCAGTGGTTATGTAAGCATGGCAGCTTTATGTTTTTTTCTTAAAAACATTCAGAATTAGGGGCTGGAGAGATGTTTCCGCAGTTAAGAGCACTTGTTGCTCTTACAGAAGATACACATTTAGTTCCAAGCACCAACACTATGCTCACAATCATCTGTGACTCCAATTCCAGGAGACCTGACAAGCTCTTCTGGTTTCGGCTGGTACCAGATACTCACATGGTGTGCATGCACGCATGCATAAAGGCAAAACATGTATACACATAAAATAAAATGTGATTTCCACTGGGTAAAGACAAAGAGTGGCAGAAATGTAAGAATACATCATAAGAAAGAAAACATGTAACTGGAACAAAGGAGTATTAAACTGAGTGAGTTAGGCATATGCTCAAGTGTTATAAAAAATGTGCACAGGAGTCATGGGAAACGGCTGGAAATAGCAAACACAGAGAACAGAAGTATATGCCAGGAAAGTGTGTAGAAAGGTAAATTAGCTGCATAAATACTAACTAGGGCCAGAAAATAACTTAAAATCATAAACATTCAGTTGATATTGGTAAGGGTGTTAGATTTTTGCTTCAGAACAGTATGGATTGTAGGAGCTAGAGAGAGGGCTCAGTGGTAACAGTGTTTGCTGCTCTTCCAGAGGACTCTGGTTCAATTCCCATCACCCAATGGTGACTCAGCTATCTGTAGCTCCAGCTCCCAATAAAAGGAAAAAAAGTGAAATTAAAAAAATAGAGCGCAGTATTAATTTTCCTCTTTATAAAATTTTTATTATTATTGCTTATAAACTATCACTATATTATATACTTATTTTCCTAATTTTTCTATCTCTAATAGCTTTTCAATTATGTGATAATGTGCTTATTTTAGTGGGGAACTTGACTTGATATTATTAGTAGTAACACTGTGATTTACTTGTCACTTAAAATGGAAAGAATCCATACTAGCAGGCTTTACCTTTTAGGTTGTTAGGGTAAAAATGCATACAGTCTTCATTATTTGTTACTTTCAGTTAGCTACTTGAATTATCCAGGACAACCACCCTGATAGTAGCTCTAAATATTAATTTTATTATGTTGCCATTTGATTCCTCAATTTAGAGAGTTTTATCATAAATTTTATTCCTCAAAGTATTGGGTTTCCACTCATGGTACCACTGTCTGTAGCCCTTCGTTTACTGTTGGCATCACCTACATCTAACAGTGTGATCTGCATTTGCTCCCCAGTGCTGCATACACATCTCTCAATGAATGTGGTCATTTTGCACTGGACCCAGTGGAAGTTACAGAACAACCTAAGTAATGGGTCATGAAAAATTGTATACATGTGTGCTTTATAGAGTAACACTCTATCTCTTTATTCTCTCTCTCTCTCTCTCTCTCTCTCTCTCTCTCTCTCTAAACACACACACACACACACACACACACACACACACACACACCATTGTTATATAACATCATTTTTTCTCTCAAGAACACATCACAGAAGAGTATACTCTCTGGTGACATCATAGTCCGTATAATGCAAACTATGACATTTCTACAACTAAGCTGCTTAATGACAAATTTCTCAAAAATTACCCCTATAATAAAATGCCATGCTACTGTACATACACATCAAGACCAATGACCAATTATTTTTGGTTTTCAAACAATATAGTTCAGCAAAAAATAAATTATTTTAGTGAATAAAAATAGGGTCCTAGAGAGCCTACTCAATGTCAAAATCCTGACCATGTGAATGGAATTACTGCAAAATTCTCTGAAAAGAATGATGTTTGGCATCTTTTCATCAGAGCGACAGTTCCCTACTGTGCCTCACCTCGCCGGGCATATTTCTCATCCTTGACACAGACTTCACTTAAGGAGCCAACTGGATCACAGCGACATGGCTGGCAAGGTCTTGGATAATTTGGTGACACCTGAAAAAATAATTTGAAATGGTTTGAATCAAGTGTAATAAAAATGCCAGCATTTTCAACTTAGCAAAACAATTCAAAACAACTTAGTTTTAAAAAACATATTACAAATTATTCTGATAAAAGTATAAGATTATCTTTGATATGGTTTGATGAACTTCTAAAATCCAGTTTTTCTAAGTGGATACACAAAGAGTCTGATGTCCCTAACCTATAGGTATTTATTATTTAGATTCAGTAGTCAATAAGATTCTTCCATGTTTCATTACTTATATAAAGGAAACCACAGATAAAGACCCACCACCCCCCAATATGCTTAAAGAAACAACAAAATTATGATATTCGCTTAGGATACTCAAATATATATATCCCATAATTTAACCTGTCTGTTTATTATATATTTTACTATGACATGGTTTAAAATTAGGAACTTCAATTTTCCTCCCAAGTCTCTTTTCAAAACTTTTCACCCGAGTTTATGTGGCCTGGTGGCACTCAGAGGAAGGATAGCAGGCTACCAAGAAGAGACTTGATACCCTATGAGCATATACAGGGGGAGGAGGTCCCCCTCAGTCACAGACATAGGGGAGGGGAGTAAGGAGAAAATGGGAGGGAGGGAGGAATGGGAGGATACAAGGGATGGGATAACCATTGACATGTAATATGAATAAATTAATAAAATATATAAAAAAGACTTTTCACAATAACCATGGCATAAATATTTAAATAGAAACTTATAATTGTTGCTCAAAAGAGGCACACTTACATATTTAAATTAAAAATTAGGTTTTCTATGAGGCCATGTAACCTGGATAGAAACGTTCAGACTCTGTCATTAGAAGTTGAGCTTGTATCCCATCCAGGCCTGTGCAAAACATTTCCTTCACTGACAGCAGAACAGTAACAACAGCTCCAAGGATGTTCTATAGGGAAGTGAAGAGGGCATCTCACAGGCTCTCTGGCACACCATAAATGGTTAGAAGCACAAGTAGCTTTTACTGTTGAATATTTTAATTAAACAAATCTAAACTGCTCATAATACTGCATACACATTTGTTTTCCAGATGGCATAGTAGAAAACAAAAACCCTAAACTGTTTTTCCAGGAAATGAATATATATATATATATGTGTGTGTGTGTGTGTGTGTGTGTGTGTGTGTTGTATGAATGTACTTTTCTCCAGTAGACTATAAATTTCATATATATCTATACCTAAGTTTAATTTTAAGTAGGAATTTATTTGTTAATATAGATCATGGTGTAAAAACTAGATTTGTTTATAAATTTGATTAAATATAACTCAAGTTCACAACAATTTCAAAACCATAATTTATTTAAGACATTCTTAATCATGTACCCTTCATGCTAACACTGTCTGTGACACAGATGTGAGCCACGTTCCCTACCTTAAACAAGCTTACGGGAATAAAAAGGTTGTAGGACACACTGAGTAAAGAAAAGTGGTAAGATAGACACACTAGAAGGGCTTCAGTGGATTAAATTCCACAATCCATTGTATGCCACTCAATCAGCAATTTTCAGAAACAGTAACATTTACACTGGAGCTTAAATAGGAGTAATTGGTGAATATACTTCAAATGAGCTTTCTCTAGGGAAGAGCCGGCCAGCATCAGAAAAGAAAAATTTTTATGGTATATTGCAAGACATTAAAATATATATATATTTTTTTTAATGAACTTTTCACTGTTACAAACGTGATTCATAATAGAAATGATAAGCTGGAGAAATCAAAGCCTTCTAGCTAATTACTATGCTTGATACTGACTAGGGACACTTATCTGAATCAGACTGTTGATCAAGATATTCTCTTGCCTTGGAGATTTACACACAAAGAAGTCCTGTAATGAATTCTGCACTCTCATAAGAATTCAGATTGTTGGCACTTAGACAGTAAGTAAGCTTTGGTTAAATATGTTATATGTGAAATGCACATGTATAAATCTGATCAAACGCATGTATTTAGTAGATGAATCTAGGATCAAGTTAAAGTTACTAAGGCCAAGGTGTATGCAGGTAAAGGCTTCGTCTCCAGGCTTACGTCTCCACACTTGAGGGCAACAGTTTGAGACTATCATGGAGATCTTCTCCCCACCCCCATGGAGATCATTTACCTAACAATTTCCCAGGCACAGAGCTCTTGATTTTGTAACTTTGTAAACTTCTACCTGGACACTACGTGCTCATAAAATTTGCATTTTTTCAAAATTATTTTTCTATAAACATTTTTGTGATCATTATAAGAGTTGTATATTCATTTAACTATGTTGCTTGTAGTAAAAATTTAAGCTAGTTACCAGTCACGATTATGGTAATACTTATATAAGTTCAACACACCATTAGATGAAAATGTAAATTGTGGAGAAATGTGAGAACGAGTTTCTTGAGCATGCTGAGAATGGTAAGAAGAAGACAGGGACTATAGAGATTGGATGTTGAAAGAATAAAAAGACAAATCTCTGAAGAGAGGTCTGTGGAGGGGCGGGTATCGATGTCTGAATATTAATATGCCCCCCTCCGCGCACACACAGCTTAGCTGATTCACTCTGCATAAAACATCATTCATAAGATGCCAAGATGTCTGGTGGAAAGAACTCAAAAGAAGACAGAGAAGTCTGAGTGGTGCTTTCAGCGTTTTGCACCAAGTAGACAGGGTTTAAATGAACTTAGTGAGAAAACGAGCTTTGCATCAAATGCCTCAAGCAGCAAGTGCTCTCCTCTGCCACTCTATGCACCAGCAAGTTTCACTGTACTCAGGACACATTGATACACTTCAGAGGAAGAAATCGGGGTGTGGGATGCTTGTACCATGTCACTACAAAAATACAAACGTGTGTTCGTAGGCATGAGAAGAAACAGGATGCTGTAGCCGTCATTTAAGAAAGAGAAGTCAATGACGTAGACCTGGCAGAGAACCGAGGTTGGAATTAACATACAAGGAAGTCAATGCTGGGACTGCAGTATGTCTAATAATTCTTAGGATGATGTCTATGTGTGATGCGCAAGGTATTCCAGCTGAGAAACATAAGGTATAAGAAAGGGGGAAAACAACCTCCAGAGAGCTGAAACACAGCATCCGAAGATTTCAAATTAAATGGGTGGGTTTAATTTCAGATTACAAATAGTGGGGGCAGGGAGGACAGTCAACCCCAATGACATGACTTGAGAAAAAGAGAAACTATTCCATCCGGGAAAACATAAACAGAAGGTAAAGTGAGTACCGCCTCAGTAACACGCAGGGGCCAGTTATGCAACCTGACATACAGGTAGTTAGGGCCACAGAAGAAAGAAAGAGAACAGAAATCATCAAATGGCCCTGTTAATGAAATAGCTGCCTATCAGACATGGTGAGCTCAGAAGTCGGGAGGTGGATGCAGGCAGGAGTATCAACGCCAGCCTCAGCTACATAGCAAGTTTAGGCGCTGCATAGGTTACATGAAACCCTGTCTTAACAAAACAAAACAACAAAAAAAGTAACCTCAAAAACTCTCAGTGTTGATCAAAATCAAAACTGATTGCTCTGAAAATCTCAGTGAGGCATGCCCAAGAAGCACAGAGAAACCTAGGTCACTCACTGAGATAGCCTGAGTGTGCAAATGTTCTTGTGAAAAGTGAGCAACGGTAAAGTGCAGATATTGCACACTGCCTGTTTTGCACCTTCATACCTTGTCCCTCTTCTCCTCTTTTCTCTTTGTTTCCCACAAATATAAAAATAGCTATTGCCTTACAGAACATACACAGATCCTGTTCCCAATTTAATAGGTAGGACAATTTTCCAGTATCTAGAAAAATTGCTGAGATTCAAACCTGAGGGAGACATCTAGAAGGTAGTGGTTCTGGGACAAGCCCAGAGTGTTGTGGCGACTGGCCAGAGGGAAAGGACCTTGAGGACAATCTGGACTGCAAGGTGAGCTTCAGCCCATCCTAAACTCTGTGTAGCAAGACCGTAGCTCAAATTCA
The DNA here is from genome assembly GCF_903995435.1 of Acomys russatus. Lineage (NCBI taxonomy): Eukaryota > Metazoa > Chordata > Mammalia > Rodentia > Muridae > Acomys > Acomys russatus. The sequence goes on along the minus strand of NC_067157.1, from coordinate 27,425,917 downwards.
ATCAATCAAATCTTTCTATGAGGCAGTGAATTGACAAGCATCCTACAGGACAGGAAATAAACGCTAGGTGTGCTGCAGCAGGTGATAGGGCTTTACCTGTAAAGTGCTTTAGACTTTAAAAGAAATAGGGGATAGATAGCCAACACATGAAGAAAACCTTTATGATAAAAGTTTGAGTGATTGGAAGAAGAAAGAGGAGAGAGAGAGAGAGAGAGAGAGAGAGAGAGAGAGAGAGAGAGAGAGAGAGAGAGAGAAGGAGAGAGAGAGACAGAGACAGAGACAGAGAGACAGAGAGAGAGAGGGACAGACAGAGAGAGACAGTGTGTGTGTGTTGGGGGGAGGGGGGAGGGAGACTACTCTTGAGAAGGGAATGCATCAGAATGTCACATGAGGGCCAGCCTGTCCTGTCAATATTTGCAAGGCTAGTCAGGAGATTTCAATTTGATAATAGCTACATTATGAGACCTTGGCAAATACACAAACGTAAAAATACAAACCCTACTAGGTTTAGCCATATATCTGTTTCTAAAACATTAATTAATATTGATTTTCATTCCATACACCCATGAAAAGGGAAAAATGCAAAGCTTAGGTAGCTCACTTGGAAATTCTAGTGTAAAATGTACTATTTGGAACAGATTTGATTTCAATACTACATATATGATTTTTCAGACCTGAGAAAGAGCTTTTTTGTTTGAGGCTGATAAAACCTACCACAAATTTCTAACAGAAAATATTATAAAAACAGAAAATTGAAGTTCCAAATCCCTCATACAGCAAGACAAAAATTCCTTAACTAAATAAAATCATGTCATGCATGAAAATTATATTATTTTATAAATAAATTGTACTTAGTACAGAAATGCAAAACTGTTTTTATATTTGGCAAATAAATATACCAACCATACCATATTAATATGCAAAGTGAAAATACTTATATCTATTTTAATATATGCAGAAAAACATTTCACAAAATGCGTCAGCATTTTTTTTATTATAAAAATGCTCAGTTACCTGTGAAGTGCAGAGAAGATGGTGAATCTGATAAAAGGCACCCATAAAAACCCCATAACTCACACCATGCTCAGTAGTGAATTATTATGTTTATATTTAAAGTGAGAACAAAATAAAACTGTCAGTTCTCAACATTTCTATTTAACAGCAGCATAAATATTGCAAAGTAGCGAGTGAGCCTGGCATGATTTGTAGACAAGAGTCCAAGTGCAATTCTAAAGACTACCCTAAGGTTGCTAGAACAAACAAATGAATTTTCAGTCAATACAGATGATAAACTCAGTATTAATTTTTTTCTTAATAATAGCATGAAAGAATTAGGGGGGAAAAGATAACTAAACTATTAATCACTATTTTAGACCCAAAAAAGTACAACCAAAAGGCTCATTTAAATTTAACTAAGGGTGTGTAAGGTCTCTATTCCAAAATTAGTGTCACCAACAAGTTTTTAAAAGTTCATGGAAAAACGACATGTTCACAAAATGATTCAGCATTAGTATGATATCCATCGTCTCCCTATCGATACATAGATTCTAAACAAGTAGCAAGAAATCATATCTTTATTTGAAAATTTTATTGTAACATTCTGTGGGTAACCAACTGGTGTGCTTTTGGCCTGCCTGAAAACATACATGGAACTCTATACAGATCATGTATGTAACAACAATTAATGAAAAACAAAGCCATGAATTTGAAAAACTCAAAGGGGGGCACATCAAAGGGTTTAGAGGAAAAAACAGGAGGTAGGAAACAACATAATTACAATCTCAAAAAGTAAAAGAAGTAATTGTTAAAAAAACTGTGGCAATTCAACTCAAATAAGATACTTAGGAGACGGTCTTGTTTAATGCAGTATAAAGTGGGAAAACCTGCATTACTCAACTCCAAGTGTACTGATGTTAGTGAGCAGGGAATGGCTGTGCAAACCAATGCATATGGTATGCTCATGTCATATGATTTCCAAACAACTAGCTGTATGTCTAAATCATTATTTCATGCTAAATAAAAATTTGCTCAAGATGTTGATCAAGAAGTAAAAATAGACTTTCTCTAAATTGGAAAGGAATAATAACTTTACTTGAATGTATGCTTCAAGATAGGAGATACACAAATAGCCAACAGTCAGTTGAGATCAAAATTAAATATACAATGAGATAGTTTCAAACCTTTAAAAAGACTAAGATCCAAACAGTTCATGAATCATGAATAGCAGTGGAGAGACGTAACTCATAAACACCAAATATTTTTGGTGAACATGCCAAATACCATTGATAATTTGATACAATGTGGAAATTTCCCATAAATTTAAATATAGCCCTGTCTTTTCGAAATTACTATTTCATTCTTAAGTGTTTCCAGAAGCTAAACTAAAATGACCATAAGGTAGAATGCACAGACCGGTTGGCAGGAGCTAATCAGGATTCCAAAATCACCTGAATAATTCATCAACGGGAGAATAGATTGAATTACTGTGTATGCTCATGCAAAGAAATATTACCAGTTCTTCAAAATGAGCAATTATTATTGCATATAACATGGATAAATAAATATTCAAATATTATGAAGGGAGATTAAAGATGCAAATGAACAAGTATTGTATGTTTCTTGTTTGTTTGTTTGTTTGTTTTATGTTTACTGAAAGATAACCCTAATAATGCTCTAAGATCAGAAGATAGTTTTCCAGGGGTGGGGTCCAATTGGAAAAAAGCAATATAGACTTTTCTGGAGTGGCATATGTCATCGTTAAAGAAGTGTAACCCTTTCAGATGAGAAAAGTTGTTACCTTTTACAATGTGAAGTCCAGCATTTTGGATATCTTGTTAAGGTTAGTTTGGGATACATACTTTTTTTTTTTTTTGAAAATCAAAAATAAAACTTTATGAAAGAAAAGTATACCTTACCCCTTTTGGTCTGAAGAATCCATCAACACATGTCTCACAATTTATCCCAGCTGTGTTCTGTGTGCAGTTGATGCACACACCCCCTCCGATGTACTTCCCATGTATGTTTAAACTTAGATTTCTTCTGGCAACATTTTCATCGTAATAGCATTCTTCCGCTTTTCCATGACAGTTGCATGCTACAGTCAGAATAAAAACCAGTAAGTAATAACTTTAGGTTTTAAATATACATATATACATATTTTATTATTGATATAGCATACCCACACAAACCTACTAAAAAGCATTCATACTTGTATATGTGTATGTTTGTGTATATATATACATATATATATGTTGTAATAGAATTTGAAATAATTAAGAAAAATGTCAATAGTTCACTAGATTTTCAAATATACCTAAAATCCCATAGAGTTTGTCCTACAATCCATTATGACAGATATATTATTGAACAAAGCACTGGATGATTAACATTCATGTAATCTATGATGAATAATGGCCCATATGTGACCCTCTGTACTACATCCTGTGGATAAAATGGGTAGGGAGAAGTTAATAAGTCCTTTTTGTCATCATTAATAACAAGCAAGGCTTTTTAGTAGGCTAGATTCTCTCCTAGTCATTTTATATTTGCTACTATTGGTTTTAATTACAACGAAACCCTTTTCATACATCACTAAACCAAGTCCGAGACAGGTGAAGCCACATACAAGGTACCCTCGTCTTTATTGGACACTGTTCTGCGATGAGATTCAGGAATCTACATTCCAAACTACTGCTGCAGTCTTCTCAGACCCTTCCCAGCCAATGAGACAGATACATGGTAGGTGTCAAGGAACCAGACTAGAATGAGAGTCCAAGGCAGGCTGGATTGGATGGATTTGTCCTTGGCAAGCAGTCATCTGACATGAGGAATATCTTCATTTCAATGGGACCCAGTTTCCATGTGAAGCACGAGATAGTCAATAGTCATTAGCAGATAGGCATGTCTAAAAGCATCAGTTGAGATGATGCATGTTACCCCATTACTGTAAAGCCTTTTAAAGAAGCTCAATTGATTTGTCCTGATCTTCACCATCTTTGTCTGTTTCATGTTGTATTATAGGAATTCAAGATGGTGGGGGCGGGGATCACTTTTCCCAGAAAATGTTGGCTAAAGTGCTTTAAAATGTATGTAGAATTTTTATGAGAGTGAAAAATCAGGGAAAGGTATTTTTTCATCGATTTGAGTTTGTGCATCAGACACCACACACACACACACACACACACACACACACACACACACACACACACAGTGTGCATGTATGTACACAGCTGTTTTATGTATGTTTATACCCTTCCGAACTGCCTGGCCTTACTAACAATAACTGTTTTTTCCATATCAGCATGGGTATAACCTAAAGTTACACAGAGTACTAGAGAGGAGGTACGCATTGGTACCCTGTTAATAGTCAGTTCAGGTTATTATAAGGTTTGTCCTTAAGCAATGGTGCACACATAGTGCAGTCAACGGATAAGGCTGAAGGGTCTGGTCTGGTCTATGAAACTAAACTCTCTATCATGTTAAGGGGAGACTTTGAAGAGTAGCTCAAATTTTGGTGTCATTTTATGACTTACTCCTTTCATTTGCTTTGTAAATGCAAAATATTTAAAAAGAAGTCTGGAGAGGCATGCTTCAAGAAATCCATTAGTAATATCAATTAAAAAATAATGCAAAGGTTATTAGAATATGGCCTGTGCACATATACAATACCAGCTTTGGGCTAAATTACTGAAAGTATAATTTCCTTTTTAAAAAATAATTTCCTTAAAGGCATGTCTACTTGATATTTAATATTGAAAAAAGGGAATCTTAAAATGCTATGTTATATTACTTTCTACCTCTACACATGATGAAAGTCATTTCCATAACCTCATCAATATTGTAGCTTATCATTCTTTTAAAACCATTATTACATATAGTACACCTTCATGTATTTGTTAGGAGGATGGACACACTGATAAATCAAACAATATTTCCAATGTCTTAATTGTTGTGTCTTCATTTTAAAGGTCACACTTTTTGAATGAATTGTGAATTCCATTTTATTTATTTTTTCAATGACATAGCTGTTTTGGTCTTTGCTCATAACAGCATTATTGTTTTTCTTTCTTTCTCTTTTTTACTATTATTACTTTTCTTGCTGACCTGTAAGTTCTCCTAATATAGTAAGAATGATATCTCCTTGTCCTGATTGTTGAAAAACCTTTCTCCAACCGGCTGGCTTTCAATTCAAAATATAATAATATCATTATATTTGTACTGTTTCAGGCTTTATTTTAGGGAATGCACAGAAAATAAACATAAGTCTCTATGAATTAAAAATGACCTTATGAGTTTAGGAAAAGACACACAAATATTTAAACATCCTCTTTTAAATATATATGTAAGAATGAACATTTCTGCTGTCAGTGTAGATAGAACTGCAATGCAATAGAGGATTATCTCCCTCATATTTAGGATGGATGTTGCTGAGTGTGTAAACTGTGAGCCAGTGTTTGATGTTTGAGTGGCAGTCTTCATATTCCCTGAAACAAGAGACCTCTACCTGTCTACCAATATTAATGGCATCGTGCCAGCTCCTGGTATATGGCTTCAGAAAACAGGAATGGTATCTGATCTCCATGAGCCATTTTCTACTCTTTCTCAGCAACTTTCCCCTTCACAGGAAATCCTGGACCTGTGCTTTAATGTCTTAGTAACAGACTGTAAACTTGTCACTCTTTAGAGATATACCTTGCTTTAAATAGACTAGAACAATGAAACTCCAAATTAAACTCAAGTTAATAAGAAAGTCATTATCTTCTCTCTCTCTCTCTCTCTCTCTCTCTCTCTCTCTCTCTCTCTCTCTGTCTGTCTTTCAATTTTTCAAGACAGGGTTTCTTTGTGTAGCCTTGGCTTTCACAGACTCACTTTGTAGACCAGGCTGGCCTTAAACTCATAGAGATTCACCTGCCTCTGTTTCCCCATGAGTACTGGGATTACAGCGTATGCCACCATGACTACATTATCTTTTATATAGAGATAGTTTTCCTATCATAAAATAATTTCCTAAACATCAAGCTTGGAAAAAAAGACATGTTAACATTTAGGAATAAATTGCCACTAGCATGATGCTTGGCCAAACTCATGATTAAGATACTCATCATTAATTTCAGGATTTTGAAAATCTTCACTTGTCAGAATATGGAAATGCACCCTCCCTTCTAGCCTACAAACCAAAGATTTACAATGCCCAATATTTTAAAATTGCATAAGAAAAACTGGATCCTGCTACATCAGGCATGGCTGAGAGCAGAGTGGTCCCCAGTGGTGCCTGAGCATTCAGTGGTGGATAGGCCTATACATATATATCCATTAATATAGAAATGGGTACACATATGCCAATGAAGAAACAATGTATGTAAAGAAAACAGATACTCAAAATATGGATGCTATATGAAGCACAAAAAAATCTCAAAACAAATGTGTTTTAGGTTGGAAAATATTTTATTCCATTGTCTTAAAGTCTCACCATGCTCACATATGATCCACAACACACATAAGCTGAATTAGTCTATATTCAATGTTCATACTTTCTGTAGAGGGCTTGAACTTCTTACCTGGTAGCAAGGCTGCCATACTTTCTGAACTTAAAATATATGGTTTGGGCTGACTCACTAAAATATTAATATTGAATTCAGCTGAATTTAGCTTCCTCCAAGTCTGAGTGTATAGTAACTGCAGAGGTGTGTGTACGTAGGCTGTTTTTCTTGGCCTAACAAAATCTACAGAGTTCTCTAGAATTCAGGTCACCAGGTGGACTACGTGACCAACTTAGGACATAAGCACAGGTGCTCTGCTTCTCAGTCCATTTCCTCAAATGAAAACAGTCATTCTGTTTGTCTCCAAGGTGATCACTTAAAGTATGGGCTCTTGTTGACACACCCTTCACTATTTTTCATTTCTGTCTTCTCTCTTAGTGTTCATTGTCCCTGAAATGTTAGAGCATAATTTGTGCTAATAGTCACCACGGGTGCCACTTTATTGTGACCAGTTCTATGTTGTTGATATGAAGAATCTACATGTCAAAGTATTTTGACTAGTGATAATCTGTCTGCCAAAGCCCCATCTCCTCTCCCACATTTACCAGCACTCTTCAGTGTACTCAGTATATGGGATCAATCTAAGGATGGTTTGCCATTCTCTAACTGATGCTGTGAACCTGGGAGAATGAGGCCCAAATTCGAAGCAGATTAAAGTCTCTTGAAATGGCCAACTTTATTCAGGGCATTGGAAAATGTATGCCCTAAGAGTAAGGAAGAGTCACACGAGGACAAGAGCAAGCCGCACATGGCAACATGCCATTTCACAGAAGCACACGAATAACAACAGCTGAAGAAAGCTCACTCCTTTCTGCTACCTCTGGAAAGGGCAAGAGAACACATTCCAAGATCAAGTCTGTGCTTTGAAGAAGCTGAGGCCACATGGCTCGCTCTTGTCTTGTTTCCTTGGAGTTTTCTCACAAGCACTGAGAATTCTCACCCAACTCCATTCCTGGATTGTTCTGACCATGTCTGTCTCCTGAAGAAGAGTCATGTGTAATACGTGCACAGCCGAGCACTACTAAGACACAAGATGGACTATTCCATTTGGGATCAAAGGAATGGAACCAGGTGACATCATGTTAAGTGTAATAAACCAGGCACCCAAAGACAAAGACAGCATGACCTCACTTATATGCTTAATCTAATAAACATGAACTCATTAAGTGTGAGAGTAGGATGTTGTTAGCAGAAGTGGGCAAGGGGAGTGGGAGAATGAAATGGGCACAGGTTGGTCACTGCTTACTAACTGACAGTTAAATAGAAGAAGAAGTAGCTTCTGTTGTCCCATTCACGGTATTGCAATATACTATACAAAATAATTAATATACTGCCTGTTTCACAGAGGAAAGGGTCTCAAGTAGTATTTCCACTAAGATACAATAATGATTGAAAATTTGAACATTATGAAAAATGTACATATAACTAACACATGGAAGCCCCATACATTTGTACAATTTAAAATGTCAGTTCAAAGAGGGGTACTCCTGTCCACAAAGCTTCACGTCTTGACATCCTTGTCACTTTCCGCTAGCTTTTCTGGTTACTTCTCATCAGCATTGCATATCCTAAGTGTGATTAATGAATCCTTTCAACTTCTGTTACTAGCTGTGTCCTAGCATGAAGATAATCCCTCACCTTTGACTGGACTATCATATTAGGTGATGAGTGTTTAAAGGCTATTGGATGTGGGGTGTGTGTGTGTGTGTGTGTGTGTGTGTGTGTGTGTGTGTGTGTGTGTGTGTGTGATTATTTGCACCAAGTGAGCTAACAGAGATTGCAGAACATTTCCCAGGTATCTGTGCTAGAAGACAAATACATAGACTCTAGGTGTCATTTACTGCTCAGTTCCATTTCCAGCTACCTACATGTGTGTTCTCTTTGTATGTGCTTGTGCCTGTGCATATATGCTTGTATGTCTGTTTTTATTTGTGTCCCTGTCTATGTGGGTTTTTATGCTTTTTATGTTTGTGTCTTCGTGTGTAAGGCCATCTGTATTTGTGAGTGATTGCATATGTTTGTGTACATGTCTTGGTTTTTCTATTTCCTTGCATTTCTATGTGTTTGCATTTTGTATGTTTGTATGTGCTTGAATCTTTGTAAATTTGTATGTTCATTTGTATATGGCATTTTTGAGTTTGTGTGTATGTTTGTATACATATTGTTTTTTTAATGTGTGTTTGTGTTTGTCGAATGTTATTATGTGGTTTGCGTGTGATTATATGTTTGTGTATCTCCATATATTTGTATGTTTGTGTTGGTGTCTTATGCTACAAGTATGGGGTTCTTCCTGCTGACAAAAAGTGTATGGCATATCTTTTGTATTTCCCATAATCCTCATATTTATGATAAATTAACATGTATTTGGCAGATATTTAGCAAATTAAGATGATAACACAAGAAAATTGAGGAAGTAAGACACTTGGGTGATAAATTTACTACCTCTGACCTTGGCTAAAATATATGACTCAAATATGCGATTGCCTCATCAACATAACTCACCGTGATGGCCTCTGTGTCTCTAGCCAAGCAGAATGGCAGGGCTAGCCTCTCAGGTCAGGAACTTACCTTCACACTCAGTCTTGGTCAGGAATGTCCCAGCTCTCCATGGCTTCTGATGGAATCCAGGGCAGCACCTGTCACAGCTCTCCCCACATGTGTTATGCTCGCATTCACAGCGTGATTTCTAGTCACAAAAAGAGAGGGGCAGGTTTTGAGTGTTGTATGAAAGCACAGAAGAGGGGCTGTCTCTGAAAGGTGGGTGTAGAAAGGAAAGACTTCTAGACCTTGCACTAAAATGTAACATCATGGTCAGCATGTGCAGGAGACAGTGGCAGTACTGGAGTGTCTACAAGTTCTCCACACCAGTGTAGGATGGCGTAGCTATAGCTGGAATCACTTGGCTTAGGTTCTGATGGGGGCAGGGAGGCCCAGGTAAAGATTGAATTCTCATTTGAGACTCTATTTTTCTGGAGCACATGCCGATTATAAGTCTTCCTGCAGAGTGTTAACAATTTCAGAAGTAGCAAATCAAGAATTTTACTCGCCGCTGGGCATCTAGGTCCTTAGGAAAGGTAATAGTTTCGAACCTCTGTCACTATGGATTCTATCTATGTGTCCTGTTTTCTAGTCTCTATGCCCAGCCTTTTCTAGGCTGCATTTTGGGCTCTCAATACTTTGGAAACACTGTTCATCAGTGACCCAGATAGATAACACAGGTACCATGGACAAGCTACACTGCAACCTACTCCAGAAAAATCAGCAGAGTCTTTTATCTTCTGAGAAGATAACAGTACACAAGTCATTAATCAGAAAACTAGCTTTGAGTATAATGTTACATGTAGTATAGTTTTAATAGATTGGGGGAAAAATGCACGGCAAATAGACATTCACTTATTTTCCAATTCAATATATCTCTTCTATACGCTACACAGCTGATGAGTTTGAATTTCACCAGTTTGTTTATGACAGGAGAAAAACACATGCTCATTCGTCTTCCGGAGGTTATGTTCACCTAATACATTCATTGTCATTAATGAAAAATTCTACACAAAGGCTTCTGAGCTTGTTCTGAGTTGGCAGTTTCAACCCTTGACTACTCTCCACCTGATTTCTTATCATCCCTTTCCACATCAGCGTCCTGTCACACAGACACCTTTATGCCTACCTCTATGCACAATTTTCATTTCTTTGCATTTTTTTTATTTAAAAAATTTTAAAGGAGTAGACAGGTAGATTGATGGCAGGCATTGTCAAAAAGCTAAATCATGCATCGGGCTGTCATGGCTTGAGAGACTTCAAAATAGATACCACTTTGGAACCTTTATTAGAAAAGAAAACTCATCTGTTTCCTGATGTCGTGGCGGTTGGATTCAAAGTCTATCGTCTTAACTGCCAGCTCTATTTCACCCTGGCAAGGCTTCCTGTCAGAGCATCTAAGTGGGGACCTGACACCCATTCACAGCATTTCCTTTGAGCAAAGCCTCTCTTGAAGTATCTTACAGTGTGGCATTTCATTTTGCTTAAGCATCCTATAAATATACATACATTTGTTGCAGGATCAAGCGGGCAAGCCCGGGCATGACCATAGCAGATGCACATCCCGCCAACGGAAATATCCTTGACTGAGTAATAATACTGGAAAAAAAAAAAAGCAGAAATAAATGTTGTTAGCATTGAGGAAAATGGAGAACAGGAAAAGGGACCGGGGTAGTCAGTTAAAACTTTATTTATTGCCTTAGAAGCATTCTGTGTTTTCTGAGGTGAAGCGACCTCTGGTTTTTCATTCGGCCCCTGCAAGAAAAGCCTTCAATTTATGCTACTTGCCTACCCTTTGGGTTTTCTTTCCCATGAGCATTACAATGTCCTGGCTGGAGTTTATCCACTGCTACTGCAGTTTTCACCTTGGGGCTGAGGATAATAATTCTTCATAAGTTGTTTTACACAGTTTCTCATAAAACCAACCTCTGTAGTTGTGATCACAAGAAACTGAGTGCTTATGACTTGGTATGACCTATTTTACTTGATAAGTTTGAGATGGAACAATGCCTTTAAGGGAAACTGTGTTAGGAACAATGTAATTCTTATCCAGATTCACAAGGAATTTGGAAAGAAAACCAGGTAATGTAGAAGTCTGATGTGCAGAGAACTTGCCTTTTTGTTATGTTAAAATGTTCTTACAACCACTTTCCTATCTGAAATTAACACAAAGCTACACTCATAGTCATTTTAAACTACCAGCTATTTTAAAAATACTATTCATAATTATAGAGCTGGACTAAATTGAAATTTTAATTAATGTGTATAACATTTTATAAGCACTAGAGTTTTTTTTTAACATTATCATTTAGTATCCAAATAACCTTCTCAGTGAAAGAAAGCTTTATTATTACAATACATACAAGAAGAAATGGCAGCTCTCTTAGAATAATGAGCATGCATTTTGAGCTTCCTTACTAAAGTCTTTTATTATTCTATGTATTTATTTTTCTTTCTAACCTTCACTTTGTCTTGTTATATGTATGTAGTATCTTGCAATTTCTATCTTAGGCAATTTGTTACATCTAGACTTTGAACTAATGGAACTTCTGAGAAACGTAGGTAACTTAAAAAAAAACCTACTTTACTTTATCACTTAATAATAAAGATACAAATTTGTTCAAGAGTATTATTGTATACGCTCTTAAAATTATAAAATTTCTTTAAATGTAAGTACATATTGCTTTGCTTCTGAGTATGAAGAGATGAAATATAATATTCTAATTTCATAAATTTAAATTTACATGTAGTGTTCTTAGAACTCAAGCCCTTTCAGGAAGCATATGCAAGTGCTGACTCAACTGCTCATGTGCAATGACATTTTAAATGATAAATGTTTAACACAGCCCCCACTCGGTCCTGCAGAAGATGATAAAAAGGAACAATAAATTTTTTCATTGATTTTCCCTGATGTACTTATCAAAGAAGAATAAATTTCCAACAATATTGTTCAGGCTTCTTCATGCTAAAAATAAAATTAAGAGTGTTTTTTTTTTCAATCTGTGTAGAATTCAAACAGTGTTGTAAAAATAATGATTGCTTCTGCATGAGGCAATTGGCAATCTGGTGAAATATAATACAAAGAAAAATTGTTTCAAGTTTGGAAAACAAAAGGCGGTAGAATCTCTACTGTATGTTGTGTGGAGATAATTAAAATCTTAGTTGTTATTCTGTGGTGATGGAGGGGTTTAGCCATGGTGAGACAATGCGAGGGAAGCCTGGTAAGGAACTGTGACACTTGGTAGGTTCCGTTGTGTCAGCGGTCTGATCATCATATAGGGTCATCTAGACCTAAGTGCTTTACCCAGAGGTACTGTTCTCTTTCTTACTCTACGACCTCTGACCTCTCATATATAACTTTCTGTCGTAGAGTACATCAATTGCTTTGTTAGGAGGAATGTGCCTTAGGGATCAAGGCTGGCTTGAACTATTGTAATAGCTTGCCTATGTGGGGACAGCGAAAGGAGTAAACGGGGAGGAGTCGGGCAGAATCAATAATCAAGACTGGCAAGCTGGGCTGACCAGCCTTCTCGTAGGAATTTCAGGGATTTCTGCTTGGTACTGACGTGAAGCACATCATTAGCCTTGGTTGTCAAAGACTCGTTGAAAGGGCGCTTTAAACTTTTGTTTGCTTCTGTTAATTTTATCCATAAGGAAAAAAAAAAACAAAAACACATGTGGAATCATTTCTATCATTTTCCCCATGGAAGTAGGGTGTGTGTGTGTGTGTGTGTGCATTTCATTATTCAATAATGGATTCCTTAATATTGGATGCGTTAGCCTGGTCTTTGGACCAGCAGTATTGACATCTCTGGAACTAGAATGGTATAATGTCAGTCCTGCTCTACACCTACTGAATTAGAGTGTGCTTTCCACAAGAACAAAAGCTGTGTGTGCAGTCAATATATAAAATGTATTTCTTCGTGTGGGTTTTGTTCAAAGTGTTTCAAAGCCCCCTCCCCCACGCCCCAATACTTTGACAAGTAGGTGCTCAGAGCCAATTATAAAAATTCAGATCACCTAAAGTGACAGAAACTAATGTAGTTCCTTAAGAAGATTATGAACATGATATTATGGTCCTCATTATACAAAAGAAGAAACTAAAGTTGAAAAATATTGAAGGGGCTTGATAAATTCTGTGTAATTAATAATTTGCAGAGCTGGATTTTGAAAAAGGAGGGTCTTCTGGGTTTTAAAGCCGCTAACGATAAATGTTCCTACAAATCACCCAACGATTTCTCTCCCGATCCTTGACAGGCTATTAAGAAGATGGGCACAGTAGCACTCATGCTCCACTGTTACTCCCAGCACTTACTCTTCTTGTGACAATGGGGTCGATTTCTCTGGGGTCTTTGTGAGCAAACATCATCAAGTCTGCATTCAAGGTGCGGATCCGCTGGAATCTCAGGCGGATGTAGCGAGCAGAGGTGAATTCCAGGAGCTCAGGGGAGGGATCATCAGCACTTGGTCTCCCATTGATCAAAGAAATGTGAATCTACATGAAGCAGAACATGATTTACAGGCTCAGCTTTCTTGCTGCTTTTCCACGTTGCAGATGCAGGCTCGTGTTCACACATCCGAGTGTGGCAAAGCAATGGAGGTATTTATGAGCCTTTTAACACATGTGCATGTAATAGTTTTGCTCATCTGTTACATGCTCCATTATACTATACACTGTGCTTATTTGTAATTGTCTCTTCCAAGTCATTTCATTACCTCGCCACTCATAGCATTTCCAGAAATTATGAAACCAGCTAAAATTTATACAAATTAATGTGCTCTCAGTTATTTAAGAATATGTCATATACCAAAAAAAAAAAAAAAAAAAAATAAGAAGAAGAACATTTGATAAGAAAATTCTAAAGCTAGGCTGTGTCTGACAAAACTAGAAAACTGTCCCCCGCCTTCCCTGATCATGGATTAAAAATAATTCTGAATTTGGAAATCTTTCTAGGACGAATGGGGAAATACATCGCAGAGATGATATATGAAGCAAAAATGATAAATTTTGATGGAAACTACATAAATCTTTACACCAAGACATTTCAATAGATTTGTTTTTGTTATGATTTATTTATTTTTTAGTAATTGATAGACCAAGAAGACAAAAAATTTACACAGGCTATTACATGCTGTAAGAAAAATGGATTGTCTGAAAATGTATTAAACTTGGATGTAATGGTGACTTTTTCTTTTAACAAAAATAGCTTAGCACAATTGACACCAAAAGAAATACAATTTGATCAGACCATTTTCTGTGTACAAATGGAACTTGCCCAAATGCACACAGAGCTGGTCTGCTTTCACAGGATACCTAGAGAGCAGGCAATTCTTTTTTTTTTTTTCTTCTTCTTCTTCTTCTTCTTTTTCCTTTTCCTTATTTTTAGTAGTTCTCTGAGAATTTCACACACACAATAAATTTTGATCATATTGGCCCCCTCTTCTCATGTTTTTTGGATCTCTCTCCATTCCCTTCCCATCCAACTTCATATACATATATGTGTGGATGTATATATGTACACAATTTTTAAGCCCATCAAGAACATACAGTGTGTGATGCCCATAACTCTTTGTCAGACCTTCACTGGAGCATGGTCTACCTACCAGAGACCATACCCATAAAAGGAGAGGTCTCTTTCTCTCCCAGCAGCTGTCAACCACCCAGAAAGGGCAGAGCACCTATAAAAGGACAGATAAACTATTGGGAAGGAAGCAGAGCCCTGAGCGCCTTCAAGAATGCTTTTAAATCATAAGGGGGAAGAAAGCGCAACAATTCACAACAAATTTGGATAAAAAGAGACTTTAAAAAGGTACTGATAAAATTCTATCATTTATGAAGCTAGAGAGATGGCTCAGCAGTTAAGAGCACTGGCTGCTCTTCCAGAAGAGTTCAGTTCCCAGCACCCACATGGATGCTCACACCTGTCTGGAACTCCAGTTCCAGGGATTCTGACACCCTCACATAGACATACATGCAAGCAAAATACAAATAAACATAAAATAAAACAAATTAAAATCCTATAGTTTATAATGCAACAAATGTCAACTGAAAGTGACCCGATAAACTACTTTTCTAGTTTTTAGACTGACAATGTTCTCCAATATTGAAAACACTCTTTGAGGGTAAGACTAGCTCTGTATGGCCGTGTGTCTTACTGTTACGAGTACAAAACCAAATGGCACAGACACCTGAACACGAATCGGGCAATGCACCACACAACGAGAATGTGCAGGGGTGCCAGTCTGTAATTTTTCTTTGTAAAAAAGTAATATAGATATTGTGATATATACGAACTGAATGTATGCAGTAGATGAGAAATCCCCATTGTCCACTCCCAGATACATGCACTGTCTGTGATCTTGGTATATTGATATATGGAGGTGGTACGGCCATTAGGAAGTAGTGGATCACAGGGTGGCATCCTCCCGCGTGAGATTAGCCCCCTAATAAGCTGATTCCAGAACGTTAGCTTCTTTTGAACCAAGCAAAAGCACAAGTCCAGAGTCTGCAATCCAGGAAGGGAGATCTCCCAGTCATAGGCAAGTGCTGTGCGACCCCTGACCATCGCCCACCAGCTTCTGGAGATGTGAGAAATTGAGTTCTTTAAAAGCCACGCATATTAGCAGTCTACCAGCTTGAAATCACATGTAAATATTCTTTTAGCACTTTTTGGAACATAGTAAAGGAAATGAGACAACTTATCAGTTTGAGAGAGGTTCTGTAAATTACATATCTGCATATTGAAATGTGGGGGGCAGTTAAAAATGTTCTAAAAGTCCATTGTATCCTATATAAACAGAATATTACTCATGCAGTAATTCAAACGAATCAAAATTGTAAAAAAAAATATTGATTGGGTGGTATGTTTTGAGCACACCGTGTACACATGCACACATGCATGCTCATAGACACACACACACACACACACACACACACACACACACACACACACACAGGACTAAAGTGACTGGAGAACTAAGTGTGAAGGATTTGACCCCAGTGGCAGAAAACTCTATGTAGTCTACTGTGTATACATTGCAGTGTCAACTCAGGTCAGCCTGGAATCATCATCTGCTTTTGGAAGACAGTAGTATACCATCGGTGTTAATTACATTTTTTGGACAGACAAGTCAATGATTTGTATTTCCATCCTAGAATTCTACTTTTAGATAACCCCAGAGAGGAGTACTCTACAAACTGACTGCCAATAAACTACTCCTAGTCACTGGAGAAATAGAGCAATCACTGAGATGGAAAGCTGGTTCTGATGCTACACACACACACACACACACACACACACACACACACACACACACACACAATCACTCCAGACTACACAAAAATGCTTTGTGATTAAATATATAAAACACCCCAGATAACTGAATCAAACATGGGAGGGAGATAGGGAACAAGCACTCCAAAAATGCTGAATCTCACAGCACTAAGTACCCTCCAAGGCTGGAGATTTGGAGAGCTATGTACAATTTTCTAATATTCCATAGTGTTGGCTGGTGAAACAAACAAACAAGAATGCATGTTATTAAGTTGTTTCTTCTGCTTAAGGAGTGTGTGGGGGGAACCATGTAAATTGTTCAAAGAAAGGACATTCTCCACAGTTGAGTGGAGAGTGGGGTATGACTTTCACACGTACTCTGGTGCCTCATATTTGACCACGTCCCCTGGATGGGGAGACCTGGTGGCACTCAGAGGAAGGATAGCAGACTACCAAAAAGAGACTTGATATCCTATGAGCATATAAAAGGGGAGGAAGCCTCCCTCAGTCACAGTCATAGGGGAGAGGAGTAAGGGAAAAATGGGAGGGAGGGAGGAGTGGGAGGATACAAGTGATGGGATAACCATTGAGATGTAATATGAATAAATTAATAAAATAAAAATTTGCCTATGTTTTGGAAAAAAAATCAAATGATCCATGAGGCTGCTAAAACTAGTCTCTCTTAAAGGTTAGCACCCTCAAATGGTTACCAGTGCTCTTGAATTTGTGCCTGATTTATTGTTCCTATTTTCCCTTGACTGCCCCACCCCCAAATGATTTTTAGTGAAAGGTGAACCTACTGAACAGGTTGGACTCTGGGTCCCGAGTGTCCTTAATGGGTCCTTGATGTAGCTGCAATTGTGAACCTCGACGGGGTTATACCAGGAACCACTGAAGCCTTCACTAAAACTTTTTTTAAAAAGATGTACATGTACTCATTTATATTAGTCAGCCACAGGATAACACCATGAAATATGCAGCAAAAGAACACTTTTTCTCACAGCTTTGGTATGCTCATCAAGTTGCTCTGCCAAGAGATCTTGTGAGCATAGCTAGTCCCAAGCTGTTTCTGAGATAAAAAGCCAGCCAGCTGTTTGTTCATGTTGTATGCTGTGTCCTTGGATTCCTCCCTCCCTCCCTCCATCCCTCCCTTCCTCCTTCTTTCTTTCCTTTCCTTCCTTCCTCCCTTCTGTTTCTACTTTATCAAAATTAAATCATGATATTGAATAAGATATTTCTTCTAGCACAATATTGTGTAATTTCATCTTAAGAAATGGTTTTGCATACTCTGACTTCTCTGGAGTGACAACTGGGGTATCTACCTTCAAGGCAGATGAAAATTAGAGGGCTTCAGAGGCACCTCGGCCTTGCTACGAGGCTATGGAAGCTCTGGAAGGCTAGAGTCTTCTGTGACAGTTTCTAAAACAGACACATTGGTGGGTAGACAGCCGTGCTGTCACCAGAACTCATTCCAACAGAAAATATCTGACTATGACTATCAATTTGTCTTTTAGATTTTGAGATGACTTTTCTCAGAAATGAGTTCTCATAGAAAATAAATGGGAAAAGTTCATCAGAATGTCTCATTTTATTACCAAATAGCGTCATCAATAGTACACTCTGCTCACCACCTGGTTTGTCATGTTCTCCTTGCAGATGGCTAATACCTCTCTGTGACTGTGTTATTTTACTTTAAATGCAGTTTTAAAATATTTTATGCACTCATTATGATAATTTCTAGATCAATCCATTTGTCCACAAATTTTGGGAATTCCTTGTTTTTAATAGCTGAGTAGTATTCCATAGTGTAAATGTACCACAGTTTCTTAGTCCATTCTTCTACTGAGGGACACTTAGGCTGTTTCCATGTTCTGGCTATTATGTATAAAGCAGCTATGAACATGGTTGAGCATATGTCCTTGTTGTGTGGTAGGGCATTTTCTGGGTATATTCCAAGGAGTGGGATAGCTGGGTCTTAAGGAAGCCCTATTCCCATTTTTCTGAGAAAGCGCCAGATAGCTTTCCAAAGTGGTTGTACTAGTTTGCATTCCCACCAGCAATGAAGGAGTGTTCCTCTCTCTCCACATCCTCACCAACATGTGGTGTCATTTGAGTTTTTGATCTTAGCCATTCTGATAGGTGTAAGATGGAATCTCTAGAAATTATCATAATGAGTGAGTTCATCCAGAAGCAAAAAGAGACAAATGGTATATACTCACTTATATCAAAACACTAGTCCAAGGGATACGTACCATGAAAAACTTTACTTACCAAGAAAGTGGGTCAGAGGAGAGGACATCCTATTGAGACTTTAGGCAAGAGTAGCATGGAAGAATAAGAAAATAGTAGGACCCATAGGGTCCTGGAAACCTACAAGAAGAACTTTATGACAGGCAGATCTGGGTCTTGGGGTCCTCCTCAAACTAAGGCGCCAGCCAAGGAGAATATAGGCATTAAACTTCGAACCCCTACCAACACCTAGCCGACAAACATGATATTCTCCACCGTTGAGTGGAGAGTGAGATCTGACTCTCACACGAACTCTGGTGCCCCTTTTCTGACCACGTCCCCTGGATAGGGAGGCCTGGCGACACTCAGAGTTACCAAGTTACCAAGAAGAGACTCGATATTCTAATAGGGGGAGGAGGTCTCCCTCAATCACAGACATAGGGGAGGGGAGAAGGGGGGAAGTGGGAGGGAGGGAAGAATGGGAGGAAACAGGGGAAGGGCTAACAATTGAGATGTAATATGAATAAAATAATAAAATGAAAAAAATATTTTACGCAACAAATAAATAGGTTTATGCTTTGGAGAATTGCCCCTTATTATGCAATTAGAGCTGTGGAAAATGCTCTCAGTGACACAGGTTTCTGTGGAAATGGGTGGACAAGAGAAAGAAAGCTTGGAGATGGTTGATATACCTCAGGAACTTTACACTGAGTGGTGGAAAACTACAGGCAGGCAGACGCTATCTTAGTGAGCAGATTATCAAATACGACTGCATCCTGGACAACTCTGCGCTTGTGCTTCCTCTCAGACTTCTCTTATGATCTCACACCAAGTATTTTGTTCCAGACATATACTTTGTTCCAATTGCCCTAAAACTGATGTTCCCCTCTGTTTTTTTTTTTTTTTTTTTGAATTATAATTCTAGCATTTGTCTTTTCTGGATGAAAGCTTTGCCTGCCTTGAAATATTTAGACAAATTCTTCACTGTCAGATCGATTGCCATTAATACATTGAAACATAATAAGAAAATCAGCTGTCTTCACAGAATATTTGTCATCTCTTCTTACTTCTTTATTGTTCTAGTGAAAATCAAGTTCCTGGGACTAACAGTTTGCATGATTTATCAGCTGGTTAAAGAAAAAACAAACATGTATCCCTTGCCTCTCATTTTGCAGTAGAAGAGGATGAGACACTTTCTTTCTTTCCATATGAAAACTTATTTCATGGGGCAGTGACTACTATGTTCCATAGGACTGCAGAACACACAGAAGGTATACATTTGAAGAAAGCTCATGCACAGAAGCAAAGTCTCAGCTGCTTTAGGGGTTCCAGTTTTCTCAAGTCTCAACATTGGGATGATCCTGGTTTTCAAAATATGGCCTCTGGTCTTCCTGCTTTCAACAGCTCAAAGCAACCCAGCAAAGCATTTATTTCTAAATCCCTTGTTAAACACGAGCTTTGATCAGTTTCATCTGAAACATGCCCTGATGGGTTGTCTATAATCCACCATAATTAACTGAAAGAGCACGTGACTCCCACTAGTCACGATGCAGAAGAAGAGGGCTGACCACTCACTAAGTGCCAGAAATCTTCAAAAGGACGAAATGTGCAGAGTCAGATCACTACGAAATGTGCACCTCACCCTTTCCTTTGATTTCTAACTCTGAAAGGTCTTTGGCATATAAGAGTTTTTTTTTTTTTTTTTTTAACATCATGTACCCTCTGTGCTTTTAAAGTAATAAAACAGTGACCTAAGTAGAAAATATTTTATTTACCATTGTGCTGTTATTGTTGTTTTGTTTTGTTTTAATTTTCCCCTGCAGTTCTATAATATTTGAATGGATAAAAGGAGACTTGTCAAAATAGGCTTTCTCCATCTCCTTGGGGAACCTCTCATTTACATTTTATCAAATGCAAATGTCATCACAGAATCTTTGTGCTGTCCAGCCAAAGCTATGCAGGGGTACAGTCATCCTGTGATAGTCACCTCTAGGAACACATCCAGGAAGAGCTGGTGTGGAGCAGGCCATGAGGGAAAACACCAGAAGGAAGCACTCTCCCTGCTCCCAGACATTTGCATTGCTCCAAATTTGGCTTAGGGTGTGCCTCAACTAGAGATAGCCTACAAAAATAACTCATCAATCATCTATTCCATTCCCTTACATATTTCGGTACGACTGTACATGTAGAAACAGCATTGGTTAGCATTATGCAGTTACTAGATATCAGAAAGCATGATCAGAATGTATTAACCGATCCCATATTAATCTAGCTAATGCTTCTTGGGGGTGTTACGTGTTACTCCTTTTTTTTTCTTTCTTTCTTTCTTTCTTTCTTTTTTTTTTTTTTTTTGAGACAGGGTATCTCTGTGTAGTCTTGACTGTCGTAGACTTGCTTTGTAAACCAGGCTGGCTTCAAACTCACAGCAATGTACCTGCCTCTGCCTCCTGAATGCTGGGATCAAAGACATGCGCCACCATGCCTGGCTGTGTTACTCTTTTTTTTTTTTTTTAAAGAAAAGAGCCACAGAATTTTAGGCAATTGTAGCTGAGATGTGCCCTAATTCTATTCTGACTTCATTGGTTGTGAGTCTCAGCCCATCATTTCTCTATCAAACAAATCGGCAGTTCAATAAGCATCCACTCAATAAATAACATCTACATCTGTTCACGTAGGCACAGCTAGAAGCCTCGTATGGACAGGAAGCTATTGCTGATGAGTCTCTTCCATGCATCTGTTCCCCATTTTGTCATCAGACACGCTTCCATCAAGCTGTGGCTATGACAGCGTCAGTGTCTCATTCCCAGTTCCTCCTGAAGCCTCTCCCATGAGTCTTCAGATGCCTTTTATGGTTCTGCTTTTCCTTCATTAAATTGTGTAGGATTTGCCCCTCTGGTTCTGTCTATTGAGGACTGTCTGGTGTGGAATTACTATTATGGCCCAGTCATACTCAGACATCGCTGCAGCAGATTGAGAACAGATTGCCTGAAAGGGGACAGGCTTGAGGCAGGCTAGAACACAGCAGATGACTAAGCCAGGGCATAGTTCCATCCTCAGTAACCCGGCCAACCCCAAATCATATCATTACAGATTCTCCTACTTGATAGAAGTGAACTTTTGAGAAAATAAGAACTGTATCTGTCTATTTCTTGGAGTTGATGAATGAACCATTATTACCCAGAAGTAATCCAAGCTTTAATTCTCTCAATTTCAACTTCTTCTAATTTTTTTATTAATTTTTAAAATAAACAGAATTTGTGGTGAAAGTTTTATTATGTAAGTATTTTATCAAGTGAGAACTAACAGTACACAAAACAATTTACAATTTTTTAAAAAGTTCTACAAGGTAGAAAGTACTAAAACTTTGAGCTATGGGGAGATAAAAAAAAAGTTCAGATTCAAAATAAATAGCTGTGAAATTAATATGGTCTTCTTTAATACAGGGATGTAAAGTATAGCAGGTCCCAAGTACAGGGAGAGTGTTCCATGACCTACTTTGCTAGCACAGAACAATTGGTATCCTTAAAAGTAATATAACCACACAAAGGAGGACAAGTGCAACCTTCTCCTGTTTTGTTTTCAGTCCCTGTGTGGGAACACTTGCTTAGAATTAAAATAAAATCTTGGAACAGGCAACGCAAATACTGTGCCAGATCCTGTGTCATTCCACTGGAATAAAGCCTGCATGTGTGTCTGAAGGAGAAATGCAGTGTTTTCCCGTCCTGCTCTCTGACTCAAAGCCTCCTCAGAGAGAAAGTATATTTGGACTTCACAAGCATATGCAAATGAAAATCTGTATGAATCCCTTGTTTTGATGTAGCACTTTGTGATAATCACTGTTAGTCTCAACTGATTTAAGGTACCCCAAAACATCCCTCTGAAAGAGCAAGATATAAGAGGCTTGAGATACAGCTATCCTGTTCTTTAGGCTCACTACATTCTTCTGATACTTCTGGCATTATGTGTTTGCAAACCAGGAACACCATCCCACCCTGACATTTGCCTGTCCCTTGTCTGACCACCTTTTATCTCATCTTATTTTTATTTTCACATCATTAATTTAGGGTCCTTCCATATCGTATCTATTGTTCTTCTAGCTGTTGTTTAAGCAATTTACTCTAAAATAAACACTTAGTCTTTCAGGAAGATCTGATAAGAAGTAGGACATTGTAAGAGAGGTCAAACAAAGAGGCGCTAAGACAGTGGTTCTCAACCTGTGGGTCACAACCCCTTTGGGGTGAACTGACCCTTTCACAGGGGTTGCATATCAGATATCCTGCATATCAGATATTGAGATTATGATTCATAACAGTATAAAATTATAGTTATGATGTAGCAGTTAAAATAAGTTTATGGTTGGGTGTCACCACACCATGTGAAACTGTATTAAAGGATCACAGATCTAGAAAGGTTAAGAACCACTGCTCTAAGGGAATGTGAAATATTAAATCCTGCGGGAAATCTCATTAAACTTGGGAAGTAAACAATCAGTAACTCCAGGAAGTTCCTGAAACTCACCAGATTCACTAGGCATTCCACAAACATATATAGCTATAAGAACTGCAAAAAGATACTCTCACACAATCTGAACTACAAAGAGATTCAGAGCAGCTGAGAAGCATGGAAGAAGTAGAGATAAGCCAAATTGCCTGCAAGAAAGAGAAGGTAGTTTAGGTCTCTTGAAGAGACACAGAGCAACTGAACTACTTGGAATGCTTCAACCTCTTGAGCACCTTCAGGCTACCCAGTATGCTCCAGATTCCTAGTTTTCATGAGATGTCACCCGTCCTAGGATAGGCTTTTTGCAGTACCACTCTCTTTGAGTAATTTCTTGTTCTGTAACCCTTCATTGATATTCTTCTAAGTAACCTAAAATAAACTTCACTGGTTCACTAAGTAGGACATTTATGGTATCTTTACTTTGTTTTGTTTTTGGTTCCCTATGTGTAGTAAGTAGATATTTGTTCACATCTCCCCAGGAATCATAAAACACAACCCTTCATTATAAAAGAAAAAACTGTATATCGATATTTGGTCAAGTTTCTAAGCTTTTACTTGAAGTCACATGGTCCATTTCTCCGCACGTGAACCCAGACAATCTTTGTACCAGAAAATACTGGTTTTATTCCTCTGGTATTATTTTTTTCATTGCATGACAAATTTTTTTTGTATAATTTTTTTTTTTGGAAAACAAAATTTGTATTCCCATACCTATTAAGCATTTTATTTTAGTGGGCTTGTGAATCAGACCCACATAGTAATGTACAGATGCCAGCATCCTTTCCTAACATGGGATTCTCTGTGTGGTAAGATTGTATAGTTGTGCACAGATTCTCAGAAAGTTTCATTTTTAGTATCATGCTAATTGGAGACAGTATGTGTATGCTTTTGCTACTTACTACTCTGTATTATTATTTGAATCATCCATGTCAAATTTTCCTTTGTTAAAAAAAAAACAATAACAGCACCTTATACTTCTTTTGTGTGGATTAAAAGAAATTCCTATGAAGTTATTCGAATGGTACACAGCTCAAAGGGGGAAGTGCTGTTATTTGTTAGTTTTGAGATTAAGAATAATCATGAAGGGACTATCTCACAGTGCTCTTCCTTTATCCCAGTTAGCTATTGCCAGCCTGCACTGTCTCAGAAATGAGTGACAGGAACAAAGCTTCCATGCCCCCATAGAGAAGCCATGTCCACCCCCCCCCATAGAGAAGCCATGGTGTGATATTAAAGTGCTTGGGTGTCAATGGAAGAACATGCATGACGCCCACCAGAATACATCCTGGTATCTTCTTTTCTTACCCATATCTGATTTCTACAAAGCCAATTAGGGAAGAAAATATCAGAAAAGTTCCAAGCTCAAGACTCCTATGTCTGTGCTGAAACTATTGTCCTGGAGATGGCCTGTGTTCCCACCCCATCATATGATGGTTTCAGGGATGGAGATCAGAGGATATGACCAAGTGCCAACACAAAAGCTGCAGGGACAAGAGGCTTGCAGAATCACTAACATCTGGGCAGGAACTTGTAAAAGAAGGAAGATGAAAAGGAAAAGGATGTGATGTAACAAGGGACCCTCTATAAATCTAACTTCAGACTTGAAAGGTGGCCGCGGCTGCTGCTATAATCGTGGCTTATCGCTGTGATGGGCACAGATGGCTAGATATTCTAAATGAACCAAGTTTTAAGGAAGTGTTTCACAAGGAGACTTGATCTTCATTTTGTTTGCTTTATAGAATCAGTGCCAGCAATTATGACACCTGTCGTCAGTGTCTCAGATGGAGGTCCCTCCTATTACTGTTCAGCGTGGGTCCTGATCATTTATTTACTAAGTCTGTAGACTGTTGGCTTGCTGCACTCGACATCTGTAAGGCTCCAGCAGATCTTGAGTCCTTTCAAAGAAACAGAGTGCACACGGGGACTTCGCCTCCCACACAAGCAGAAGATGAAGATTTCTGCAGATTTAGCAAGGACACAGTGTTCCTGTTCTTTTTCTGGCCTCTAGCTAATAATTGACCACAGGAAGCTGCTGGGCCATGGCCTCAAAGAAGCTCAGAAACAGTTCATGTTGTTGGTTAGCTAGCAGGAGGCAGGACAGGCTCAAACTTGGGGCCTGATTTTCTACAAGGACCTGTGCAGAATTACAAATAGTTTGAAAAGTTAAAACTTGAGAGGGGAAAAAAAAAACAAATAAGCCACTGATTGGAGGTCATTGATCATTTTTTTTAAGTAATTCATCTAAAGGAGACATTGTTACACAACATTTCTTTCCTCTTTCCTCTTGATAAACACAGTGTGAATGAAAGGTAAAGGGAATAAAGTATTTAATCAATCATCCAGGGGCCAAGGCAGGATTGCTTTCTCATACATGTTTGCTGCCAAGTTCATAGACTCAGGTTTGCTTCCAATTATTTGTAATATGTTTTCCCAGAAGAATTTATAATAGGTTGTTTATGCAGTGTTCCCTTTTCTATTAATGACCAAAACACAACTGTTCCTCCTCAGCTCAAAGCAAGGCTGGTAAATTAGGAAATTGTTATAGATGTTGTTGTTGGTCTTGGGAGGTTTCGTGTTGTTTTTGTTTTAAACTGGCTCCAATGAGAGAGGGCATAGGACTATTGTCTTTTTCCCCCTTTGTTTCTATTACCTTATTTCCAAAATGAGGTCACATGATTCTTCACCCAGGCAGCTTAAGGATCATATGTCAAGGTGGCTCTTTCCGTTCTAACACATGTGAACTTGCTGCTGCAAGGATACACTGCAAGCCAGTGAATCTATTCTGCTGCAAGGATACACTGCAAGCCAGTGAATATTCACTGCCTGAATGCAAAGCTTCTAGCACCGAACATCACCTGGATGCACAGTCGCCAGCTCCCCAGTAGCTTCATGTCCCTCACAATAATAATCACAGCCATTCTTGGCTGAATTCGGTGCACTCAGGGCTCAAACGAAGACGGACTCATTACGAGGAGCAGGAATTCCTTGTTGGATGGCCACGTAAGCAAAGCAACTCTGAAACCCTATTTACAACTGACAGTGGCCTGGACTCCCATGGAGACAAGATATCTTGCCTCCTCCTGTTCCAAACATTTCACTACATTCTGTCAGTGCAGAGGTCACAAAGGTCATGCTATGCCTTTGGTCTTTATCCACAGTGAACCTGGATGCACCCCTCAGGAGCCAGCATGAAAATACCTCCTAATTAGCAGGATTTTTCTGTGTAAGATCTCTGAAATTCTGATTGTCAGTACCTTCTTTGACTTCATTTGTGAAAATTCATTTTCATTTCTGTTTGTTGCCACGAGTAAGCCCTTTGACTGCACTATCACACAGTCCTCCCATGCCCTGTTAAAGCACTCCAACCTAAATGCAGTGTTTATGCATACTTCAAGTTCCCTAATTGTATCTCTCAAGTATCCAACTTTAAAGGTGGAATATAACTTACTTTATAGTTACATAAGGGATGCAGCATTCTTCTTTCCCTTGGGCATCTTCCCCCATATTTATACACCCTCTTCCTTGCAAACCATGGTATGGCACAGCGAAACAAATGTTTAGGGAATGATAGCTCTTTCAGGCTACCGACATCATCAGTGATGTGTACAGTTTGTAGGGAAGCACACATAAACTACCCCCAGTACCATTTCTTCCTGAAGTAACAACACAAATATATATGAAGGTCAAAAAATTGAAAAACAGTTCTAAAATATGTACTCTAGAATTTGTCAAGTGAGTATTGCTGCATTCAAATGAGGAGAATGGGGAAATAGAAGGATCCAGAAGGTCCTAGAAACCTACAAGAAGAGCATCATGATGGGAAGATCTGGACCCAGGATGGTCTGCTCAAACTACTGCACCAACCAAGGACAATACATGCAGTAAACATTGAACCCCTACTCAGATCTAGCCAAGGGTCAGGACATTATCCATAGCTCTGTGGAGAGTGGGGACTGACTCTGACATGAACTCTGGTGACCCATATTTGACCACTTCTCCTTGGTGGGGAGGCCTGGTGACACTCAGAGAAAGAATAAGCAGGCTACCAAGAGGAGACACGAGACATGATAGGCTGTGACCATGTGATGGGGGAGGATGCCTCCCTCTGTCACAGACCTAGGGGAGGGGAATGGGGTGAAAGAGGGAGGGAGGGAGGAATGGGAGGAGACAAGCAAGGGGATAACAATTGAGATGTAATCTGAATAAATTAATAAAAGAAAATTTTAAAAACACTGACTTTTCTTGAATGATTTTAATCCCACTCTATTTTTCTTTTGTCCTGAAGTGACAGGGAGAAGGGTATTTCAAGAACGAAAGATATTTTAGGAAAGAAAATAGCGTAAAAATATAAAGGGTCAGACCAAAATTCAAGCTGAAATTAGAAGAAGGTTCATGGAGCAGGGCTGCAGGTATGCTCTCATTACCCACAATTCCAGAGGCCAGTTGAACTTCAGGATCCCTCAAGACTACAGTAACAGACATCTGTTGGGAAACACTGAATGTAAAGGAAAGAAATGGTAACCAAACACCATTTACTCAACACACTGTTCCCTTTTAACAGCTACCTTTCCTTTAACTTGCTTAGTCTCAATTGCTTGTGGTGAACCATGGTCGGAGTATATAACATTTCTATTAATTCTTTCAGGACAGATGGACCACATCCACTTTACCTTTAATTAGAGTATATTACTATTATTGCTGTATGTTAATTATTATCATTAATCTCTCATTGTGTTCAATTTCTTGATAGATAGTATCTAAGATCTGAGTGCAGGAAGATATGCAGAGGATTTTGAGAGTTGAGTTCTGTCCTTGGTTTTTAATAGCTCCTAGGGGTCTTAGAATATCCCCTGAAGAAAAAGGCTGTCTACTCAACAATAAAATCAAATCCTTGCCTTCTACATGAGATTGAAAATTGTTCATCACAAAAAGGATACTAAGACTTGTGCATGCTTGTAATTCCTGCACTCAGGGAGACAGAGAGAGGCAGATACTTGTAAGTTCAAGGCCAGCCTAGGCCTTGAACAGAGCAAGTCTAGGATAGCCAAGGCTACACAAAGAAACCCTGTCTTGAAAAACCAAACAAATAAGGAAAGGTATTACTGCATCCATGTCACACGTTAGAAAAGATGATTTGGAATTTTTAAAACATTGGTGGAAATATACAATGTGCTTTATCTTAAATTTAAACCTATATTGCAAATTCTATTTCTTTTTTTAAAAAGATGTATTTATTATTATGCATACACTGCTCTGCCTGCATGTATACCTACAGGCCAGAAGAGGGGGTCAGAACACATTGTAGATGGCTGTAAGCCACCATGGGGTCGCTGGAATTGAACTCAGGACTTTTGAAGGAGCAGTCAGTGCTCTTAATTTCTGAGCCCTCTCTTCTGCCCGCAAATTGTATTTTTTTTTCAAATGATTTATGGTATATCTGTGTGGAAGATGAGGAGAGGTTACTTCCAAGGTCAGAATAAGGCGTCAGATCCTCTGGAGCTGGACTTATAGGTGCTTATGATGTGGGTGCTAGGGACTAAATTCAGGTCTCTGCATAACTATGACACGCTTTTAATCTCAGCGCCCTCTTTCCAGCCCCACGTATTGTATGTAAACTACATATTATGCTATAAACTCTTTTTAAATTTATCATTCTGTCCAGTAATTGCATGAAAAGTTAGGAGGCTAACACAGGTTTTGACACATGATCTTTTCACAGAAGCTCTCATTTCTATAAAGTAACAAGCCCTGTTTGACACAAGGCTGGAGAGATTATGTTTACAAACTTTGTTTCCTTTAACTCTGAGAACCAAAGAACAGGTCTACATAGAAGTGTCACCTGCCCTGCCCTCCCAGATGGTAGAAAAGGTAGGGCTTGTTTTCAGAATAACATCTATTTGACAAGTTAAAATGCTAATTATGTTTATTTTTTCATTTCCAGGACACCAAATATACATCGATGACTAGCTATGTCAGAGTGTTTGTCCTATTTCTTTGGCATCATACCTGACATTAATTTAATTTAACAGAAAAATAAGTGTTTCTTGAGTCTGGCTCACTGTGAGAGACAACTTCATTTTCTCAACATAATATATATCTGAAAGGCTTTGAAAATACCATTAATTAACTTGAAAACAACTGTCTCTCAATGCTTACATGTACAAACAAAAGCCAAAACTGAAAGTTAATTACAAATACCCAGTGTTAAACGAAGCAGCTAGTGAACCTATGTCTAATAGTAAAACAGTTTGCACGTTTGAACTATTGAGTTTATTCTTCAAATATTCCAAGCTACTGTGATATAGTCTTCAATACACAGAATGTAAGCTCTGATAGATAACTTAGACTATGAATCCTGAAGGATAAATAGCACACAGAGGTCTATTTGCTTTTGTTTAATGAATACCAAGGCTGGACACATCTTTCTTTAGGGATGTGGAGCCCCCTCCTCCTGTCAAGGTTCTTGAGTAAGACTTTTTTGTCTAATGGACTTAGCAAATTGTTTACCACCTACGCATAATTCACATCCCATTCAAGCACATGTTTCTCAAGTCATATTTCACACCCTCCAGCAGAGCAGCCCGAGCGAGCACCTGCAAAGGCTTTGTGAGAAAATCCTCCTTAAGCGTCGGGCTTTGAATTTAAAGGTTGTGTAATCTGTCTAAGGATGGTGAAGGCCCCTTCTCAGGGATAGAACTCTACCTCCATGAACATCTTCAGCAACGCCAGTGTCCTGGCTTTTGATCTTCTGAATTTTATAGGGAAGCATCATTTCCAGGCCACTGTACAGCGTCCATTCACCCTCAA
This sequence comes from Acomys russatus, assembly GCF_903995435.1. Taxonomy (NCBI): domain Eukaryota; kingdom Metazoa; phylum Chordata; class Mammalia; order Rodentia; family Muridae; genus Acomys; species Acomys russatus. The sequence continues at coordinate 27,396,030 of NC_067157.1, read as the reverse complement.
CACAACACAGAATACATCCTTCATATTTAACAAATCCCAGACTGAAGGCCTGAGCTCCGCTGTCAAAACTCCCTCCGCTCTCCGGCTTCCTCAATTCCCTTGACAGTGACTCAGTCTTTACAGTTGCTCAGGCCAAACCCAGGGACTCATCTTTTGAGCCTCTCATCTCCTAACACCTCATGTAAAAGCCATCAAAGCGTCCTCTTGGCAAATTCAGTCAGTCAGGAAATCCTATGGGCTCTACTTGGCAAGGCAGCTGTTGTACTCAATGGTTTCTTACACCTTCGCCGCCGCCGCTGCGCCCTAAGCTACTATTGTCTATCCTCAGAACTGCTTCCAGTCCCCTCACTGCTTTCCTGCTTCCACCTCTCCCTCCTGGCTCCAACACCGACTCAGAACAGCTGGGGTGAGACGTGATGGGGAGAGGGTGTGGGGGAATGACGTTTATTGACTGAAAGTTGTTTTTTACGAATGCTGGATACGATCTGAGTTTGGAAAGCGGTGCTGGCTGCAAAGCCATTCCTATCCTACATATGGCTAGCCTTTCCATGTCAAAGTGGTGGGTAAAACTATGGGTAAAGCGTGTCTTCAAAAGCCCTTTGAAAAATATCTAAAAGACTGTGAGGGGTGTGAAATCTCACGCTATTTACAAGAAAGTAAGTTATTCAGTGTAGTTTCGTGGAGTCTGAGAGGATATGTGCAGACCCTAAACCGCCGAAGAAGATCACTAATACTCCAATCCCGGGAGGCAGAGGATCATGCTTGGCGCCGGTTCTCTCAGCTGCACATTCCAGAGCAAGGCAGAGACGAGGCCAGTGCGGATGAACTCTGACTCAAGGAGATGCCCCTTTATCTTGTATGTGCTGACTGGTCCTTAGCCCCTCCCTCTGGATAGAGGCCCCACCCCTTCGTCCCATGCTCATCTGCCCTTTGCCTCTGAGAGATGCCATTTATGCCTTATGGAGCAGCTGTTCTATGAACATCTTCAAAAAGACTGTCTGGACCAAAGATGATTCCCTCTGGTTTCCAAGCTTACAACTGGTTTGCCAAGGTTTCTGAGGTCAAGCCTGCGCTTTTGGATTTCAACTACTGGACAGAGGAAACACGCCGCCTCGCAAAAACACTGTATGAATTACATGACTCTGTGTGGTAAGAATAGTTTTAAAAGCAAGCATTCATATTAGTCTTTTAAAGAATAAAATACTTTGTAGTGAATAGAACACCACGAGGACAGACCCACTGAAGGCACAACAGAATCGTGTGAACCCAGAAGCAGGCACATAGACACCCAAACTTCCTTCTCACCTTGCTTAGTTATATTTTATGATTCAAACTCATGATATAAGATCCACTGTGTTAGTAATTTCTAATAGGCTTGAAAATAGTTAGCCACAAGCACACTATGCCAAGTAAACCTCTACATTCATCTTATTTAACTGAACCTTTGTAGCCTTTATCAACCCTTTCTCTTACCGTTCTTGCACAAACCCTGGTAACAACAAGTCCACTCTGCTATGTAAGTACAAATCCGCTTCTATGGGTTTCGACTATCACCCGGAATGAAAAGGGGGAAAGCTGTGCTCCCTGTTCATCTGTGTCTGGCTCTTTTCATTTACGTGTCTCCCAGTTTCAAACACTTTATGTCTCATTGGGTTTCTTTCTTTTTAAAGACCAAACCCCCCACTCATCCACAGAGGACCCTTTACACTGATTGCTTCTGTGCTTTGGCTGATATGACCAATTCTGCAAAGAATGCTGGGATCCAGCTGTCACACAGAAAGGCTAATTTCAATTTCTCAGAAGCAGGCTTTCAAAATTTTAGAATAATCTCTACCATGCTTTTATTACAAGCTGCTCCACCCTCTGTGCTGCCTGTAATTTAAATTCTCTTTATTTAATTCTCGGGTCTATAAAGGTATGACTAAGTTGCTTTTTTTTTTTTTTTTTCCCAGCTCAGGAAAAGTTACAAGATGTTAAAGAATTTAGGCAAAAACATGAGATTGGAAGTTGGGATTCAAACCCAAGATTCACGGAGCAAGCCAAAACATAGTGAGCAGAGTGGGCCCTGGGCAACTTCTCAGAAGTCTCTGTCCCACAACCTTGGGATGACTCTGTTTTCATTAATACACAAGTCACAACATTGTTTCAACATCATGCCTCAGGCGTAAAACTTTGTATATCATCTTGATTTCTGTACTGTCTGGCAACAGAAAGTCTGAGATAAAATGTGGTAAGCTGTGAAGTACAGAAAAGCACTAAGCCATCCTCGTCAACCTTGCCCAGATATTTGCTTTGAGCACAGTATGATGGACACTGCATTTGTAAAGTTCATTTACACCCAGGTGCCTGACAGGAAACAAACCCTATACAGGTGTTTGCCCACCTGCAACCAATGTACTATAAAAAATAATTTTTTTGATTTACTAAGATTTTTTAAAAACTGTCACCAATGTAGTTATTTCCTTTTATATCTGTTAATTTATAAGTTACTAGCTCACAGTATGAAAGATTTCCACAGAGGTTAGTTGAAAATTTCTGTAGGATACCTTCCTACAGACAGACTGGCCCCACTGGGGCATGTCTAAGTCTGCTCATGCATTTTAAGGAATCAGATGCCCTGATAACTAACGTGTAACACTCCCCACTGTCAGCTTTTCATGAGGTTGAAGTGGAGAAGCTGACACAGAAGTCCTTCCACTTCCTCCAACTGAAGTGGCTACTCTAGGAAGTATTTGAGGGGTTAGGCTACTTTCAAATCCTCAATACCTTGATGCCTCGCAAGTTGACTATTGTTAACTTAAATTTTAGTTTCAAAACATGCTGTTTTCAGTTTGCCACTGCTTTATAATTCGCTTGTGCTGTGGCCTTTTCCATAATCGTTAAGTCCATTACTAGGATTAATCTTTTAAAAGATCATACATGATGAGCCGTGCGGTTGTGCCACACACCTTTAATCCTAGTACTCAAGAGACAAAAGCAGGTGTATCTCTGTGAGTTCAGTGCCAACCTGGTCTACTAAGAGAGTCCAGGATAGACAAGGCTACACACAGAGAAACCCTGTCTTGAAAAACCAAAAAAATAAAATAAAATAAAGAAAGAAAGAAAGAAAAAAAGACGATATGATGAGAAAGCAGAGACTCAATTGTCTAGGAGAATGAGGGGCTAAGCGGGGGATCGAAGACGGGCAGAAAGGGATGAAATGCTAAATGTAAGTTTTACACTTGTGTGAAAACTTTAAAAATAAGCAAAACTGCAAAAAAAAAAAAAAAAAAAAAAAAAATCACACACACCACCCCTACCCTCCCCAGGTGAAACCTCAATTGTGATGGACAGAGAAAGTCTAATCTACAATCTCACTGACAAAATGATTTTACTTCTCCAAAATACATACTACCCTGATTCTGCTAATGTCTCTTGCTTTTGTGTTCAGTCCAGGTGTTGGGAGGCTCTGCCAGGTTTCCCGTGTGAAGTTTGGGGAGATCTTTGTGACAGCAGAAAACCTCACTAAAAGCACAGAGAGGCAATACCTGTTTAGGCTGCTATTGACAATTGCACATAAGAATGACCCATGCTAAATTAAAGTATTGAGGTCAAACAAAAGGGCAGTGGCAAACAGCACCCGAGGGCTCATTATAAAGAATGAAAGTGTAACTACCAAAGACACTGATGTCTTCAAATAAATTTTGTTCAATATGTTTCTTGTTGAACTTTGAAATCTTCCCATTTTAGAAAGCCCAGAAGACAAACATCTCAAAAACAGAGCAAGTATAATGATGAGGGTGACTCATTTGTTATTACATGTTCTCTGTGAATAATTGTTTCTGGAAATTCCTCTCAAGCCCACCATCAGTGGAGGACAATTGGGAGGGAGGTCTCTGACTTCTCAGCAGGGGCCTCTAGGCTAATACACATTCCCACCCACTATGACCACATGGCAGGGCTCTGGGCAGTTTAACTTCAGATACTGCTAAACATTTCAGGATTCACAAAGCTGCCTTGCGAAGCTTAGCTGAAGGGGCAGAACTGATTCAAGTGGTTTAAAAATATCTTTCCCATTCATAAGCATTTTTTTTTTTCAATTAAAGGCAACAAAGGAGTCTCAAGAAAAGACATTAGATGCTTCTGGGGTCTTCACAGCAACCATCCAATATTTTCCTCTTTCTTTTGCCTCAAAGGCAAGAGCAGAAGACAGTCCAGATTGGATAAACGAGCCTTTCAACTGAGCAGGACCAGAAACAACAGCCAAGCCATGAAAGAGAAGGCACCGGCTTCTCGGCCCAGGAGACCACACCCACAGTCCAGATGCCTAAGCTGTCCTAACCATTGTCCTTTAGGACAGAGCATGGAACAGTTCCACTCTAGGATAGAGCATGGAACAGTTCGACTTTTCTCTACTTGCTTAAATTTAAAATATGTATTTTTTTTTTTAATTTATAAAATCAGGTTATATTTCTGCTCAGCCTGATCCTAAGGAGACTCCTACAAATTCAAACTTCTGTTTGACTGCAACTGCGTCAATTTTTATGAATAACCACAACTTTTATGAGTGGCCCTGGCACCGGTGGAACAAAGCTCTTTTGTTTGATCTCATTCCATTTTCATGTATTTTTATAGATTATAAACTTTAAAAATGACACAAATGTTTACATTATGGATTTTTTCACTGTTCCCCCAAACCCCAAAACGTTTACACGTCCATTTTCCACCTTAGCTTATTACACTGGTGATTCTAGAACAAATGGCATTTTAGGTGTTTAGACAGTTTCTCTCTTTGACCTCTGGGGGAAGGGCAGTGGGAACTGGACTCAAATACTTATTTGAATGTCTTAGGTTGAAATATCTTGAATTCTGATTTAGCAACCCCAAATGTTCTTGATGTATTTCCTATATAGAATTGACAACTCCTAGCTAAAAACAGAACTTCTCTTTCTGATACTGGTAGATATATATTGGAAAACAAACTTTAAGATTTGTGACTTGATAATGCAAAGGTAGCGAGAACTTGTATAAATGACAGCCTCTACTAATTAAACAGTGAAAACTCTTATGTTCCTAAGCATATTAAATTATTGCTCTCACTTTATTATATGTGTCAGTGTGAATCCAAAATAAAATATGCATATATTCTTTAAACATACTTATTTACAGAAATAATTATGAAATAACAAGAATGTATGTGTGCAAAGATGTTCATTCTAGCATTGGTCATATTCATGAAAGGCTGGAAATGACGTGAAGTGCCATCTTAGGGGTGTGAGGAAATACATTATAAAACACCAACATTGAGGGTGGATGGGATATTGATGGTTTAAAATACAGCAAAGTATGGTGGTACATACTTCTAATTCTAGTACTCAGTAGGTTAGAGGCAGGAGCATCATGAGTTCGAAGCCAGCCTTGCTGCACAGAGAATCTGAGGACTTCCTAGACTACCTGAGATTCTGTTTCACAAACTGTAGGGGAGGACACAGCTCCACAGTAAAGGATGTGAGGATGTGAAGGTCCCTCCTGGGTTTGTGATCAAGCATGGAAAATAAGGAAAGCATTTAAAGGCATAAACAAGAAAATGGTGAAAATGTATATGCTATTATAAATAGAAAAAACCTATCATAATACCGTGTATAGGGTAACTGTTTATATAAAAACAAAAATAAGCAACATGATTTCATATACATATGCTTTCATAGAACATGAAGGAAGAAAGTTTACCAAACTGTCCACTGCTGTGAACAGAAGAATGAACTAGCAGGAGAGAGAGGACTCTCCTTATCTATTGCTGCTCTAACAGGCCCCTACACAACACATAACACACACACACACACCAGACACACACCAAACAACACACACACATGTGTATGCACACACATGCACATGCGCACATGCACGCATGCACACACATGCATGCGCACACACGCACAAGCACGCACACACACATGCACACACATGCACACACTCACACATGCTTTCTACAGAACACTGTTTATTTTGTACTTATATTTTTATAATATTGCATTGGTGCCTAAGCATGTGATATATCATACTTTCTTGTTCTCAAGGGTTTTCACTTTAGATCCCATTCCCACATTAGGTGCAACAACTCCCCTTGAGGCCAGAAACTTCTCTTGAGAGCTGGCCTCACCTTCTTGCACTCTTAGGGAAACAGCTAAAAGGAAATCACACACCCTTCCTGCTTTCAGAGGCAGCTTACACAACTTTGGCTGATAACGGCCTCTATAGGCCCTTCGTGTGCATCACAGTCTAACTGCATTTCCGTGCACACAGGAGAGGAAGAGAGTTATGGCAGTCCAGGCTCCTGTGTTAGGTGCAAAAAAAATTGGCCCATAAGACACTGTCCTTTACCTAAGATAGATAAAATATAGCAGCTCAATTTTTATTACCTGAGACTCTAGAAGCTGAATATTAGAGTTGCGGATGTGGCAATTGGGAGCTAAGGAGGGTGAGATGGCTCAGTAGATAAAGGTGGCTACCACCAAGCCAGAAGACCCGGGTTTGGTACCAAGGACCCACATGATAGAAAGAAGGAACCAATTTCTACTTGTATGCACTTGTACATACTATCGCATGGACATGTTTTCCCAGTCCCCTTCAGCCTTCATAAGGAGTGGGAAAAAAAGGTTGGAAATCAAATTCCATTTTTTCCCCTTAAAATTCAACACATTTTCATTATACCATAATCATCTTCAAGAAAATGAACATTCATTTTTTTACCCTGGTACTAAGTATTATATTAATTCATTCACTCTGCTATTTTATGCTATATTTTTAATTTTCATAATCATAGCCTAGAGCGTTTAATATAACTCTGGTCATTCCAAGACACCTGGTCAAGAGTCACGTTAGTGCTTTTTCCTGGCCAAGTCAGTAAAACTTAGTTAGTGTTCCCTTTATTACTGTCCATGTTTTGTCCCCTCCTTATGGCTGGTGAACATATGAGTCTATAGTACTCTTTAGTGTCTATGTGTTTATGCAGATTTATAGACAACTTGATGGTATGGTGACAAAGGACACCATTGATAGTATCAGTCTGGGTTCATATCTCCACACCTCACAGGTCAGATGTGTAATCTTCAGCAGGTGGACAGTTCTAAGCAATTTCCTTATTCATAAATGGGAGTGACAGTCATGTCTACTCTACTGAGTGCTATTTCTAAACAATTACGGTAGAGCCCAGAATGTGACCAGTAACTGACAGATATTAGCTATATTTGCTCTCGGGAACATTGGGAAGATATCAATATCTGTTGTTATCATGAGGTTCTAATGGCTAGCAATCTTAAAGCATATTTCTATGGGGCAGCCCGCCTGCTCTCCATGTGAGTAGGAATGCACTCTATATGTACTCATGTTGAAGACTACCCTAATGAAGAATGTTAATGCTAAGCTCCTGTCAGGTAGTTCTACCATGAAAATTTGCCTATACACTTGGTATTTGAGAGTCGCAACAGACTGCACACACCCTGCAGGGAGGTTATATATTATAGGTTACCAGAAAATGGAATTGACACATTATCAACTTTTTCAGATACAAGTGGACCATGACTGAGTGAAAACTGTGTTTATATATCCAGCTTTCTTGTGTGGTAAAAATAATGGACTCTTATTTTCTTCTCTCTCTCTCTCTCTCTCTCTCTCTCTCTCTCTCTCTCTCTCTCTCTCTCTCACCTCTCCCTTCACACATAAGGAAATAATATAACTTAATATTTCCCCATCTTTCTTTCTTTGGTCTAAAAATTCTTTCTTCATAGTTCCACTGATATAGCCAATTTATTTCAGATGAGCAGCCAATATGTATTTTAAATATCTTAGTTATATTTTAATTGTTTGGATATACTGAAGTTACACTTTGCTTTATTCCACTCCATTATTTTTAATAAGTCAAGCTATTTCAAGGGATTTGTTTTTGCTCTAACAATCTGATTAATTTTGTGCCTTCTTTACTAACTTGTCTTCCTGACTTGAGAAAAGATTCTTCTAACAATGAGAAAAAGAATGAAGAATGAATCATGCTCAAATGCTAAATTTCTTTAAAGGAGAATAGAAGAATAAATAAACGTATTGGAGAAAAGCATTCCATTTCAGAATACACAGATGAAATTTATGCCATTAAGATCATTTTCCTAAACTCGGTTAACTTATGATCTTAGAAAAAAAAAATCACCTTTTACTCTTAAAGTGGAGAGTGGGGGTGCTCTTTTTCTTTTCTTTTTCTTTTTTTCTTTTATTTTTTAGCATGGCTTTTAATTAGTTATATGAGAAATTTGTATGTTATTTTGCTCACATTTACCCCCCTTTCCCTCAATTTCTCCAAGATATGCCACACAACTTTGTGTCCTTTTCTTACTTTGACGATGAATAATAATGGCATATATTCTTGGACGTGTGGCCTCCCATTGGAACTTGGTTTACCTAACAGGGGCTACACTCTTACAGAAAACTGGCTCTCCTTCTCCAAGCAACTGTCGGTTGCCACAGCTCCTCGCTTGCCTCAGGATGAGACTCTGTGCTCTTCTCTCAACCATAAATACACTTCGTAGTCTGTACTACAGAAGCTTGTGATGACAGAATTCTCTAATGTCCCTGTAGGGAGTCCAGACAGCTACATTCCTTTTATCTCCCTCACTTAAAGTGCAATGCTTTAGCAGACAAGACTCAATTGCAACTCTCAAAAATGTTGTATTCCAGAAAACTTTATGCAAATACCAAACTACTAATTATACACATAAAATCCACTGGAGGTCAAGAAAAGAAGAAATCTTAAATTGCGTTCTGTAGCACACTGTGATAAATGCTCTCAACAGCTGCTGTTCATTGAATCTGCACTTTGAGCCAGATACATTGTTTAAATCATCCCATCTAATACAACTAGCTTGGAAGACTTGTTGCCATACACTGACCTTTAGAGAGTTGCTCAAGGTTACAGAGTTACTAACTGCCAGACCCAGCAACCAACCCGCCTGAGCTCAAAGGCTCCAAACTCAAGGACACCACCTGTGACTATTCCCAAATGTTCCTGTCCTGCATATCCTTACCATTTATCCCAGAACAAAAGATGACAGGAAAGAAAATAGACTCATGGGATTCCAGATTAAATATGGCTGGTGCTTCTTATGGAATTTTATTATGCTGTTACATTTGCTTAATCATGTCTTAATAACATCTGGGAAAAATAGTTTTTTTTTTTTCCCCCGCAAAGTGGTCTGTATGTATCAGACAGTTAAAAAAATTTCCATCCCAGATGTTCATATGAAAGTATCCAGATGCTACAAAATGATCATCCAGAAGGCCAGTGGCAAAAGAAAACCAAACTGAGAATTAATTTCAACAGAGAAATAAACTAGAGACAGCAACTTTGTTATTGCAGTGGGGGCGGCTCAGCTGCAGAAGGACAGTTATCAGTCTGCTGCTTTAGAGCATGCATGTAGACAGAACTTTCTGAAAGGATGTGATACTTTTGCTACATTAAGTGTTTTTCCTAGGTGAGAAAAATAATGTGATATCCAGAACAATATTCTGGGGATCGCCGGAGCATATTTTGTTGCAGTGTGGTTTTTCTGAATTAAGTGGGGGGACCCTTTTAGGTACCTAAGAAATATAAAACAAATTGTCCTATAAATAATTTGTGCCTATGACTATTCTTATGTGCTTTCTGGATTTGTATCTAGACAACAGGCTTATCATTCCACTACTGACTGTGTTGGGTTTGTGTGTGGCTTTAGCACACAAGTGACTGAATGACACACAAATGTCTTGTGTTCTCTTCCTGACCCTGAGGTAAGACTCGAAGCCTAGGTGGTTTACTGTTGATGGCTAACTGGCAAGCCTGATCCCACCTTCTCCTTCCATAGATGGCTTAACAGAGACAGTGGCCTGCATGAAGACCCCACACACAATTTTGTGTAACAAACTGAGGAGAGGAGGAGAAATGATGGCACAGTCCTCTTGTTCATGGAACACAACAGCTGCCAGCAGTGACTCCTTAAACAGAGGTGACTGTCAAACACCTGATACCCCACAAAAAGAGAATGACTGCACAGAGACTGGAGAGATATGCTTAGAGAGGCAACACAGATAGCTGAACTTGGTATCTGACTTAAACCCTGATGAACAAACAAGCAAAAATGACTTGTCTTCCTGTCTCCACACACATCCTTTCATAGTTTTGCCTTGGGGGATTGCACGAGTTCTAAACAACGGGGAAAACCGCCAGTGGCAACTAAGAACTTCAACAGTTCTGAGTGGTTGGCTGTTCTTCCCTGTGCAGTCTTCTCACAGCACTTGTTTACTTATCCTTCTGCAGCTGTGCATTTTGGACAGAGTTGTACAGACCTCGATTTTCAAAATTACTCATAGTCCTTCTTCCAGACCAGAATGTCTGTATGCTGTTTGCTTTGGCCTATGTCATAGTTATTACTCCTGATTCTATTACCTAGAATCTAGATAAATCCATCTAACCCCAGTGTGCATATATCTTATTATACACAAGTCCTTTACTTTAGAAAATATAAATATCCTATTTATGATTTGACATACTTGATTTTTGAGTCTCAAAGGACCTGGGAACGTTGTTTCCTTTATGTGAAAACAAACGTTGGTAAACGGGGCTCCCTGGAAGCCTTCTCTTCATTCAGCCTTTGTTTCTTTTGCTGATAGAAATATCATCAAGCTGAAAATTACCCATGCTATTTTTAAAAAGGCACCAACAGTACTGGGAAAGGAATAAAAGTTCTGGAACCGTCTCTTTCTTGTCTGAATATGTTGCCTTAGCCAGAGGAAAGACAAGGATAGACGACATTCCCAGATCCTCCTAGGTGGTCCCTCAGAGAGAGCAGAAGGCCTTGCAAAGCTTTAGTGGGCACTCTGTAGGGAAAAAGTATAGGAAATCTCTATGTTGGTGCAGATAATGTTCCCCCTGTTCTGGGTCTATCTTGATTCAAATTCCTCTGTCCACACAAGATCCTATTTCTGTGTGTGCAGGGGAGTTTTTATTTGTTTGATTGCTTTTTTGTTTGATTATGCAATCATATGCACTTAAATTGGAGACATTTGAGAAGAAATGCGTTTGTAGATTATGTCATAGTTGTATGACCATTATGAACATGACTGTCATGAATCTGCATGGAACAGCCACTCCATATCTAATCTATATGGATTGCTTCTTTGTATGTGTGTGTAGAGCTGGTATTTATGTGTGTGAGAGGCTGTTTGTATATGGAGTCGCTCCTCTCCTCCACCTTTGTGTGTGTCTGTGTGTGTGTGTGTGTGTGTGTGTGTGTGTGTGTATGTGAGAGAGAGAGAGAGAGAGAGAGAGAGAGAGAGAGAGAGAGAGAGAGAGAGAGAGAGAGAGAGAGAGAGAGAGATAGCTTGCTGCTTCTCAGGCCATGTGATGAAAGGTTTGACAGATACAGACAGAAGTAGTCGCTGATTATTACCACTGAGTACATTGTATTGTATGTAATTGACTGAATTATGATTTTGTACAATTGGCAGCACAGTAGGTCTGTTGATAACATTATCAGAAACATGAGCAATGTGTCCTGCAAGGATGCTATGGCAGCCACAACGTTACTAGACACTGGGAGGGCTTCAGATCTGCTGTATAGACCAACTATGGCTCAAGCTGTGATCTGCTGTCGCATCACTGTGCAGGGCATGATGGTGTCAAAGTGGCTCACCTAAAGAGCTGGGCTTTGTTCGCTTAGCGTGTTGAGTGGAATCAGTGACTAGGAAATCTCACGGCTCTGGATAATACAGTGTACGTGTAAAGACAAAGCTGGTAAGTCACAAATACATGTGACTTCCTTAGCATGGAGCCCTGGCAAGGAGCTCATACCCATCTTCAGACAACTAGACAGGTTTATCAATGACAGTAACGTAGGAGTCACATATCACCATAAGCTTGTTCAGGGGGTTACTAAATTGCTATCCATCCATAGAAAGGGCTGTCAAATCACGGAGGAAAAGGGAGGACTTTGAAGCAAATCTAGGGATGGACCCTTCACTATGAAGAACAAACCCCATATTATGTGAGCACCACACAAAAACAAAGCTCCAAATGTTTTGTCCTTTATGGTTATAACCACATGCAGTCCTGTTTCAACTATAACTTAAATGGGACCATTACATGAGGAAAGAATTCTCCCCAAAATCCTTCTATGCCTCAGCAAGGTGGGTGGCCTTTTTCTTCTATATTTTCTTCCCTCTAAGTGTAAGTTTAAAAATAGAATTTTCTCATTCTCATATTGTTGTACAACTCAGTACAGAGAGGATCTTGAGTCAATTAATTCAGTTATTCTGCAGCTAAAATAATCCTGATGAGTCAAAGCATTTACTAAGACCACAACCCAACTCCCTCTACTCAACCATGTAGTTCCCCAAACAGGTCCCTGCCATATTCATTCACTCATTCATTCATTCATTCATTCAATCATTCATCTCTCTCTCTCTCTCTGTCTCTCTCTGTCCCTCCCTCCCTCCCTCCCTCCCTCATGTCTTTTTAGTACCTGAAAAATCTTTATCACCTTCTTCCAAACTCTGAGATGTTCTCTCTGATGCATTTCATGTCTTATTTTAAGCCTCCAAATATAACCCACTTTAATCTCTGTACCCAAGACACTGCTTGTCACGTGTATGGTTCTCAGTATTCGCTAAATGGAAAAATAAAAGATAAACTCCTACTCACACCATATAAACCCATGATTGTTTTTTTTAAATAGCAATCTATTTGTCGGATGAACTGAAGCTGTATTCAAGCCATATTTTGTGTGTGTGTGTGTGTGTCCTATCTTTTGGGTAAAACATTTGCTTAGAAGTGATAAAGACGTAAGCTGCTCTCCTGCAGCTAATTCAACACGAGACTTTATCTTGTTATGAGATAGCTGAGTACAACATAACAAACAGTAAGGATGAAAAACACAAGGCGCTTCATCCACAGAAATAACACTGTGATAAGAAAGATGGTGAAATTAAATGACTGGGGTGATTATTCTTTTCCAAAATGCAAAGATTCTTTTCTTGACATAATCTCTGAGAGTTATTACCATAATCTTACAATAAGGAATACATCTTGAGAATACTGGATTGCTGCCGTAAGGGGAACATCAGGTTTAAAAACTAAATGAAATGATGACTCAAAGGTGGCAGCCATCAGTCGTGACACAGTGAACATCTATGTGTGTGGCTGTGGCGCATTGTGGGGGAAGTGCAATATGCCTCTGCAAGTACAAATACGTGGCTTCATGCTTCCCAGTCAATGGAACAAAACACAGGTCCAGATTCAGTACTTGTAAGCAATGCCCTGGCAACGTGTGTATGCTCCCCACAGCATCTGAACAAACCTGATCAGTCCTCTGAAAATGCTATTGGCTGGTCTCCAACGCCCCCCATGAAATTAAAGAACAGATGTAATGGGACTGTCTTTAGCTTAGTAATCACCACATCATTAATTTAGCCACAGAAAGGCCTTCAGGAGTCAACTATCATGGAACACTGCAAATCATTGTTTCAGCAGACAGTTTGGGGAATTTTGTTTGGTTGTGTTTGGTTGGTTGGTTTTGATGATGTCAGTGAAAACGTTGTTTAAGACTAAGGCTATCTTTGGGATACACTAAATTTCTACAAATATTTCTACTTAGGCTTTTGTATATATTGCTTTAAACTAAATGAAACTGCATTTTTGTTGACTAAAAATAGTTGAATACTGACAGTTTCTTGTGGCTGAACTTAACAGTGGGTCTGGGTTTACAGGGCGTTTATCAGTAAAATAGGAAAATAAATAATTCCTCCTGAATGAAGCTAAAAAGCAGAATCACAGAAGGAAAATGTGATTTCCTACATTGCAGCCTTGCCAGGTTTGTCTTTCTCCTTTGCAAAACAGGTCGTAGGACTTTGGCAACCCATCAGGGGGCATGCAATCATTGTGTCCCGTCTACTCCCCAGGAAGCAGAATTCAGCAAAGTTATTAGTTTATATACTTCCAGTGAAAATATTTGGTTGCTGCCAGTCTGCTGTAGTGCAAAATGATACACACGCTCAGGCCAGAGCACTCTGCAGCAGGTTTTTCTACACTGTTCTGTTCTCAGCAGAGGCCCAGTGGAGCAGTTCCTGGTATCTTTCTCTGCTGGTTTATAAAGTGTAATCATTACCGCTCTGCTCCTGGCTTCCTTGTCTCAAGGACTTTTGATAACAGCTTGAGTGTTGAAACAGTTTCCCTACGGAGCAGATCTTATTTTAATAGCTTCAAGATCCTTTGTTGTATTTTCAAGTATACTTCAGCAATAAAGATGATACTACATTATCTTTCCTGTGTGAGACTGATTAATGGGCACAGACACACCTTCAGGTTCCCCCAGCAGAGACAGTAGCCTGGCACTTAATTATCCACACAGTGTTACCTAAGCCCTTGGAACCAGTGGAAACACACATTTAGAAAATGGCTGATTGGACGTTAGGGTTTTGTTTATGGAATTCACCATCAGAAGATCTGGACCGGATATTAATGTTGAACATTAGTCACTTCGTGACCTCAAACACACTCCTTAGCCTCTATCTCTTAAAGTAGGAACACTAAAATATGAGCTTCAAGTGTCTCCGAGGCTTTGGTGAGGCTCCATAGAAAAATGTACGACAAAGTACTTTAAAACCCACAAAGCAAATGTAAGGAAACGGCTACTGCTAATGTCACTGACGACAAAGATGCTAATCATCTAACTGACTTTCTTCCTTTGTTTCTTGGGAGTCACAGTTTAGCTGGGAGCCTTTAGGGCCTCCTTGGTAAGGCTAAATAGAACTGATGAGGCATATCAAAGCCTCTGTGACCTGTCATTCCAACAGCAATTTAAAATTCATTTTAAATGCTAGAAGGTGAATGAAATCTCAGACACAAAAGTGCCCAGAGGTTGAAAATCAGACCCAGTCACGTACAGGGAGAAAGGAACTGCCAGTGGGTGGGGACTCCCAGAAGATCTTCCAGAAAACTCCATATACACTGGAAAATTTCCAGTTCTACAGAAAGATAGTGTCTGACTTCAAATCAGATGCAAACATTACATGGTTTCGACATGTGCTGAAAAAGTGAGTCAGCATCTCTGTACCACTTTCTTCTCAGCTGAGAAGTAAGTTGATTCTTTTATGCAGGGCTTTGCTTTCCACAGGTATCTGAAACAATAGCCAGAAAACTTTACAACAAAAAAAAATTTCAAAAGTAATTCACCTGTGTATTGGTGGTAATTATTACTGGCATGGTAAGACTTCACACCACCCTGCTCCATCCTCATGTCACACCGTGTTCCTGCCCATTGGTCACTAAGTCAACATCTCCTTCAAAGTCAGTGTGGTTGTGTCTGCAGAGCTTATATTAAATCAGTCCTTACTATAAGTAAATAATGACCCAAGACCCCAGAGCCATGATGTTGATGATTCTAGTACAGCGTGCTTATGAATTGCTCCATTTATTGTTTAATGTTGATCTTACCCTACCTATTTATACGTTATACTTTATTATAATCATGTGCCTATAATAAAAGCCATAATATGCATAGGGGTTCAGTACTATTTGTGTTTTCACCCATCTACTGGGAGCACTGAGCTGATCCTGGCCCTCTTGCATATAAGCACAATGCATGAGACTGTTCTATATGAGTTTATACTTATAAACCCCTTAGACAACATCTGTCAAAAAGTCAGATGCTATAATTACCAGAGCTATGATTATCTTCCTGGCCCTGTGCTAAGCTCACATCAGCACTTGAGGCCTCTTATCTTCTTTCTGGCAGTTCACTAGTCATGGACTTGAGGTTGCTCCACTTACCTTTTCCATATTGTTTACAATTCCTGACTGCCATACAGTCACTCCACAGAGCAGCACTACACGTTCCTGCTTCTGGGATGCTCCCTGCTCTCCATTCAGCAAGGTCTTTCTAAAATGAGAGCTAGGCTATAGCAACCATGGATCTAGGACTCTTCTGTCATATTATAGAGGTTACATGGAAACACTGATAAATTATCAAGCCCTACACTCTAGCCATGAGAACAGGCCGGATACATGTTGGCCCTTGACTTGTCTTTGTAAGTCCCGTTGCTACTTACAGGCAGAACTACATCAGCCACATCAAGTGAGAGCATACAGTCCCACTGCACCTCCCACCACAGTCCTGTACTTTCTCACAGGCTGTAGCAGATCAGTGTTTCACTGTTTCCTTTTGGTAGACGCTGGTGCATTCAGGCCCATAACTGCTCTCTTGAATATTGATGTGGTCTCCCCCAAGATTCCACTCTTGTCAGTCAATTCCTCCAATGATCTTTATGTCAAAGATACTATATGAATTTTAAGAAGCATATGTATTTTCTATGTATACTCTTTAATGTGTGTACATTAAAAAAAAAATCTATGGGCCAACAAAGACAAAGGAAGAATGCAACCTCTCTAACTTTATCTCTGCCAGAAAGACGTATATTGAAGCACAATAAATAAAAATAGATTAATTGAATGATTTATATGTATATTTATGTGTATAACACTTTGTAAACAAAGTAGTTCAGTGTTCTCTGTATTCCAGCTGGAGACAAAAGCTTCTGTTTCTAATAGGGTTTAATAATCTTCAGGGCGAGGTGGTAGTTGCATGTTCTGTGTTGTTGACCAGTTGGCCCAATATTGGCCATTGTGACAATTATGTCTAGGGAAAGATATATAGAGATTCCAAATAGTTACTTACATTAATCTCTGTTTTTAACAGATAAGACTTGGTTACGTCTTTCTGCTTCTCCCTGAGGAAACCATCCCAAGATTCACTTAGAAAGGATAAAGTTCCTTATTTTCACTTGCTCACTTTCACAGAAGCTCACACATGAAGTCACACTACACAATAACAATAATACAGCAAAGAGGAATCTAGGAAACATTTTTAACATGCTGTATTTGTGTTTTCTTTCCTTAGTAATTTTCAATTCTAAGCATCATCATTAGTATTGGGTGATGAAAAGAGAATGAAAACTATTCTGTCTTAGTATATAAAATTCTGTCACATAAGAAATCAAAATAATATCAAAGCTATAAATACGGTTTTCCAAAAGAAGTGTCTTCAAGAATTAATGATGGTCTCTGGGGATTTTTATTTGAGACTGCCACATTTCAAAAGTAAACTCAAAGGAAATCTAATCTCCACTGAGATGCTCTCCTGTGGGGTGGGAAGGGTTGTAGTAATAAGGAAAGAAAATCATTTGTAAATAACTTAAAGGTCTCTGTATGAGGAAGTCGATGCAGTCACCACGGAAACCATGCATATTCAGTTATTGGTTTAGCAACTATCGAAATAAATTAAAAGTAATAATCCCAGCCACAGGACAGGGAAATTTTCATATAACCAAGAAAATACTGATTACAGTTTTAACTTTAGAATCCCTAAAGCATTACCATCCATACAGCCATGTTCCTCAACACTGTCCCATAATTCCTCTCTCTTCCACCTCTTCAGCCATCAATAACCCCAAGTAGAGTCCTGGTTATTTACTCAGCTCTAAAGTGCCAGGAGACTTGGCTCACTAAATCCTATTAGGTTTCATAAGATCCATACACATGCTGTCTTTCTTCGGCTACAAATTACCAACATTCTTTCCTTAAGTCAACAGTTACTCTGTTCTCCAAAGACCAAGGAAGCTGGAATTGTCTGAACAGCAAACCAGGAGCAGAGACTTCAGAAACAGAGGCAACAGGAGCATACGTTTAAAACATGCTCCCACGCGCCTGTCATGTGTGTTTAAGAAGAGACTCTCATTCGCCCTTCCCCGCAAGTCTCTGGGAAGTAGTCTACGAGATTTCCAAGGGAATCCAATTTCTCAGTGGCGTCTCCAAGTGGCAGCCAGCGTGAGTAACTCTCAGTAGCTTCTGGAACAAACTACCTTCAGCAGATGCAGCACTCACTGTGAGAGACAAAGTGGAGTGACTCTTGGCAGCACAGCGGGGAGCCATGTCTGCATTTGGGTGCCCTAGAGGTTTTCTCCTGTGGCTGGACTCACAACTTGTAATGGGGGGGGGGGGCTCCCTGTGGTCTGCTGCCTCACAACCTGCAACTCCTTTTTACTGACTCCGGATCATTCTTTCTGACCAGAGGAAAGCAAAGTCCCGCTGAGTCCTCTCGGCACTGATGATACAAAATTACTTTTTTCTAAAATTAAACTCTAAAGGCTTTTTCTCCATGCCTCCTATGGCTTTCAACCTGGATAACAACACACGGGTTATCTCCCCGTGGTCCTCCATCCCCCTCCTCTGCCAGGCCCTAATACTTGATGCACTGTCATTATCACAGCTCACACTGAGCTTCTCTGCTCCCTTGGGATTCAAGCCCAGCATGTGGAGTTAATCTCTTTCTTGGTAGCAGTTGAACCTTCTTATCTTGGGAACTTGGTGCAGCCTTAAAGTCCCCTCACAGTGAAGCCGCATGGTAAAAAAAATTTTTTTCATCTTTCGAAAACCATGTAGACTATGCCGAGAAAAACCAGGGAAGGTAGTGAGTCAGGCACTGGGGCAACGAAGTCCAAGTAAACAGCAGGCATGATGCGTCTGTCAAGAATCGGGTCAGAGGAAAAGCAAGAAGCCTGTATGATGAGTCAGTCAGAGGCAGTTACACACTCTGGGCACAGGGGACTGGCCTTTACTACATCAATGCTGAATTAACATAGTTATGTTTCAACCCGACAGTGGTGTATTATATATCGGAAACAAGATTTTAGAACATCTTGATGGTTTGGGTGTGTCTTCAGACCTCTACAAATAAGTGACAATGTAATAACCCTACACTCATTGTATTGGGCATGGGTCATCAGAAGATGATTTTCTACTTATATTCTGCCCTTAACCCTAAAAAATAAAGAAATATTTGTGCTTATTTTAGTATGTCTTTTTTTTATTGTAAAAATACTCTCCTTATAACAATTGAGATGTAATCTGAATAAGTTAATTAAATAGAAAATACTCTAATTTTGTTTACTTCATGTTATATTTAAAGGATATTATGAAGGTCTGGGTAAAAATGATCAGTCCATGCTTAATTAAAAACATGTATTTCAGAGTTTAGGGAATATTTAGGCACTATTGTCCCATGGAAAAGGTTATCTAGAAACATAATCTTATGAATGAATAAAAGGGAATGCACAAAAATATACATTAAACTAAATGTGGAGTACAAGATAAAGCTGTTTCTTTCATGATAGTCTTGCCTCAAACCAAGTCAATTTAATTATAAGACACCAGGCAAGTCCAAACTGAATAATAGTCTACAAAATGTTTTTCAGTTTTAAGATACCTCTGAAATTGTCACAAATTAGAGACTATGAAAAAAACACAATTCTAGATGCAATGTTGTCTCCTGAATTGGATTCAAGAAGAGAAAAAAAATTAACAGTATCTGAATAAAGCCAGTACTCTAGTTCATAACAAGGTACCAATGAAGGTTGACTGACAAATGCATTGTGGAAGACATCATCTGTAGCAATAGCAATGTGGAAATATGTCACGATTCTCTACATCTTATAATTGTGTAAATTTAACACAATTCCAAAACTTAAAAATACATGTATGACTTTGATTCTGCTTCTAGTAGGTTAAACAACCAGGACCAACACTTCCAGTAACAAATACCAAACAAGTGACATAAAATACATAAGAACATCCATTTAGGGCCATTTGCGAGCTATCAAGAGGATAGAAATTAATGTCTAAAGAGGTGCTGATACACTGTGACAAAGCTAGTACTGTGGTATGCTCCTGTCCCAAAGACATGGTGGAGAAAACTAAAAAACGCCTTTGGCAAATCTGCTGTATTAAGAGGGCAAAAGTTAGATTCTGAAACTTGAAGTGGTCAGGATTTAGTAAATTCCACACATATTGGCTTGGTCTCCAGAGACAGGAAATCCAGGAATACATGTAACTGGAATTAGAACAGCTGTTGTCAGGTTTGGCCCAGACTTTACTCATCTGAATGTCTCAGGAATTTAAATCTGCAAAGTGTTTAAAGATGATCCATGTTGCTATGGCGCAACAGGAGCATTAGAAAGTGCTTGCCAGAAGATCACATCTCACTCCTTCCATTATTTCCACAAACACTATTCAAACACAATTTTGTTATGCAGAGTAATCAGGCATGCGCATGGATACAGACGTCATCAATAAGAATCAACTAGTAATTGGGCAACAAAATATATCCATGAAGACTAGACATTGAGCTATCAAACAAAAACTTCAAACAATTGTAACTTTGTACTCTAGAAAATAAAGACACAATACTGATAGGTCCAACACAAGTTACATTATTAAATTAATGTATTAGGCATTGTTTAATATGTGTATTGTATGTGGGTGTGGGTCTGAATAGATGCAAGAGGGTATCAGATGCCCTGAAGCTGGAGTTACAGAAGTGTGAGCCTGGCCCAGGTGCTGGGAGTTGAACTCAACTCCTGTTTAAGAACAGTTATGTTCTCTTAACTACTGACCCATCTCTCCCTAAATTAAATGTTTAATAAATATAAAATTCCAATGGAAAATTAGTAACTCTAAACTTCTACTTGAAAATGAACCAAAGAAGTTCTAGAAATTAAAAATAATTGTAAACAAAATTAGATCTCTATAAACAGTTTCAATAGATTTTACATAGCTCTGAACAGAAATTAATACACTAAAATATGCCATAATAAAATATCTACATAGATATACAAAAGAGAAAATGGACAAGATTACTGATTTCACAAGTGAGAGACACAAGTGTAAGGCATATAGTGAAAAATACATCCTGATTTGTTTTTAATTGGGATTGCAGGAGAAAGGCTAGAAGAAGCAACACTTGTAACCTACCTTACATATGCTCATAAAAATTCTACTAGTCTGGCTTGAGCAACGATATCTAACACAAAGTCCATTTTACAACCAAGGGTTGACTTGCTCATGCAATTTGATGATGACTCTATTGAAACTAAAACAGCGTGGATATGTGAGAGCAGGAGACAGAGATGAGCAATTTGAAGACATGAGATGTGAAAGCTGCCCCAAACACACAGCCTGCAGCAGAGTACTTCTTGTTTCTCACTGTGACACAGAGCTGATGGAGAGCTGTAGCTAAGGCTAATTATGTCTTGAACTGACAAACAACATCACTCTGCAGATGTGTCAAATGAAATGAAGTCCCAATTTCAAAAATAAATTGATATAACCCAGAGTAAGCACTTCCCAACAGAACTATGAAAGGTCGAAGATGCTCTCATCTGTGGAAGCCAGTGTGGTAGTGACTTGTCCTGCATACCTGCTACATACTCTGGATGTGACTAGTAGAGCTAAGCAAATTCTAATATGATTCGAATAAGCTGAGGTTTAATTTAAGTAACCATAAATGGCTATTGACATTAGAAACACAAAGTTGGAATGTCATAACTGTGGCACTGAAATTCAAAGGCAAATAGAGACCCCTTCAAGGAAGTCAAAAACAAGACCTCTTGAGGAACAGTTTGGGTAGCTCTGCTCTCTATATCAAACAATGAAACTCAGAGAACAATAAAAAGTGAAAAGACAAAATGATTACATCCTTAAGATTCTCTCCATAATAATTATATTCTATAACAATTTCTATCAGTTATCTGTTTAACACTGAAACCTTGTGAAGATGAATTCACATATTGGTCTTCAAATTTAAAATTATTTTCTCAAAGGAATTTTCCAGCTCATCTTGTGGGTCACCTACTCTACCCATTTTATTTACTAGTTCATATATTTGTTTCTCATGCCTTGCTTTCATATCTATTGATATTTTAAATACAAACATCTAAAATGAAAGTTTAGAATTTATACTAAAGTGAACCATTTTCTAAGTAAAAGCTAATACATTAAGACAAAGAGTTATTTCATAGTCATTTCACATAGGATTAGGGTTGGTATTATATAAAATTATTTAGAATACCCTAAAATGTTATATAATATATGAAAGGGAGACCAGTAGTAGGAGATGGTAAAACATGAGCAAAGTGCAATGTACATGTTTATGAAAATGTCATAATGAAACCCACTTTTGTATGTTAATTTAGAAAACCAAAATTATGTTACCTCAAAATACAAATATGCTTGGAAAATTTGATTATATTATGCTCATCAATTAAAGAACTTCAATGTCTTAAAGACTAATTGACCTATTCAAGGTCCTACAAAGAGCTGGCCTCTAATAAGAACATACACTTCCCTGTATGTGTGTGAGACCATGAGCTGTCGGAATCAGGATTCTTTGTAGAACGAGGCCTTTTTTTCCCCTAAAAAGTAGCATGTGTCACATAGGAAATGCTATAAAACAAGGAGGAAGTCTAGGAGAAGCCTGGATTTAAGTCTTATTTCTAAATCCTATCATTCTGCTGTAAGTATTTTAGATAACCCTCTGTTCCATATTTCAACTTTGTGACTATAAGAAATAAAGCGACTTAAGGAGACATGTACAGGGAAATCAGAATGACCTATTCTTAGTCCTTGTCAGTAAGTGGCAGTGTAGAGGAAGGGCTGTCCTCCAGCAAAACAGCCGCCATCTTCATTAGATCAACTGTGCCTGCTGGCAAGCCACTGTCCCCTTTGGGCTTTCTCACTATTGCCATTTTCCTTGAAGGAGGAAGTAAGGAGGGCCAGTAGACCCTCACTTGTGATTCTAGCTATTCCTGTTATCCATGTGTATACAATTATGTCTTAACTGTAAGTTGCCTTTGGGTCCTCAGCATGTGCTATGATAGATTATATAGTAGGGGATGTTAATTGAAAGGGGGTCTGGTCTGTAAGAAAACCATCCTGCCAGTTGAGTGAAGCTTTCCAGTGTGGTTGCTACAGAGTCTCCTCCCATGCTTCTGCAAGTAACTTCTCACCCATAATCTGCAATTCCAATAAACTGAGGTTTGGTTCCTACTGATAAACTTCGATAGACTCATTGTAGTTTGGTGTGCCATTAGGACCTTAGGAAGCAGAAAGAGGTGTTGTCCCTCTGTTCTTCTAGGAAAGGCATCCTCTATCTTTTCAGTGCATATTGTCTTAGCTTGTAAGGCTACAGCCAGTTAAAGAAACTAATGAGCCTTGGTTGATGCTTCTGTTTCTGCAAGCCCCTTGGGCCCATGTGAGTTGACTCTGTTGGTCTTCTTGTGGAGCTCCTGTCACCTCTGGGTCCCCCTATCCTTGCCCCTACTCTTCCATAAGACTCCCTATGCTCTGCCTAATGTTTAGCTGTAAGTCTCAGCTCCCTGATGCTGCCTGGAGCCCTGCTCTGCCTAATGTTTAGCTGTAAGTCTCAGCATCTGCTGCATTCTGCTGCTGGCTGGAGCCACTCAGAGGACAGCTACGGTATTCAAGCATAGCAGATTATCATTAGTAGTGGCAGGGGTTGGCTCTCTCCCATGGGGTGGACTTGACCTAGACCCCCTTCACATATATAGCCAATGAGCAGCTTAGTCTTCATGTAGGTCCCCTTGTAAGCAAAGCAGGTGCTGTCTCTGACGTGGACTCTCTTGCCTGCTTTTCGATCAGGAGGAACCACTGGCCAGGCTGCCTTACCTGGCCTCAGTGGAAGAAGATGTGCTCATTCCTGATGAGGGTTGATGTGCTGGGGGTGGGCTGGGGGAGCTCCCCTTTTTGGAGGAGGAGGGGAGGGAAGGAGGGGGAAGATGGAGGGAGGGTAGGGCCAGGAGGAGAGGAGGGAGGGAGCTATGATTGGGATGTAAATTGAATAAATAAAATAAAAAGAAACAAAAGAGTATAATCTGTGGAGCCTAGATTTCAGAGAGAAATCACACAATATATATGTCATGAAAGTGGAGCAGTCCAAATGAAGGAAGCTGAGGAGGAAAACATGAGCTTAGTAGCCAATAGTAATGAGATAGTGAGGAATAACTTCAAAGTGTATTATATATCTGTACGATGTCTCTATAAACCACCCCCTAAAAGCTAGAAATGAAACAAAACAAACAAGCAAACAAACATGTTTGTTTGTTCCTGTTGGCAGGCCGAATTGATGTAAATGTCCAAAACCATCCAAGGCAAGCAGGGGGAGGGGCACTCACACAACTGTGCGTTACATATCAACCTAGGTGTACTTCATACTGCTCAACCAACTTCAGAATCGGACCATTTCTTAAAAGGAAAATAACAGGTTGCAACATTAGATTAATTATTAGTCTTAGTTAAAAACTGGAAAATATTTTTTAAAAATACAATTCAACTCACATACACATATTCTCCCTGTGCACTGCACTGGTCTCTCTTTTGGACAAACTGTCCATGAATTGGCTATCTCTGGGCACAAAGCAGGTTGAATTCCTTGTCTCAGACTAAATCTTTGCTGTGGGCACCATTTGGACTAGGTTCTCCTCCACAGATGTTATTATTGTTTAAACATAGCATTTGAGATAAAGTAAGGGTACTGTTTTGTATTTGTTGAGTTAAATTGCCAAAGAGGAGTCTGGTAGACTTGCGTCAAAATTCAAACTTCTTCCTCAGAGGTACTTAGAGGCAATTTGGATTGGCTATGGTGAGGATAACACAATGGGAATGTGGGTTTTCAGGAGCTCTGTGTAAAAGACAATATGATCCTTGGATATTGCACCGGGAGAAAATATCAGACATGGGAACAGACTGCCTCCCACAAAGCAATGTTTCTGTTTTGACCTTGTGATGCTATAAAAATGATATGCATTCAATAGAAACATACTTTCCATCTGGACCTTTTCCTGGGCTAGCA
Organism: Acomys russatus; assembly: GCF_903995435.1. NCBI lineage: Eukaryota > Metazoa > Chordata > Mammalia > Rodentia > Muridae > Acomys > Acomys russatus. The sequence goes on along the minus strand of NC_067157.1, from coordinate 27,371,275 downwards.
GTATGTAGGGCGTTTCCTTCCTGTGAGGCCTAGGAGCCTTAGCTACAGCTCTCCATCAGCTCTGTGTCACAGCGAGAAACAAGAAGTACTCTGCTGCAGGCTGTGTGTTTGGGGCAGCTTTCACATCTCATGTCTTCAAATTGCTCATCTCTGTCTCCTGCTCTCACATATCCACGCTGTTTTAGTTTCAATAGAGTCATCATCAAATTGCATGAGCAAGTCAACCCTTGGTTGTAAAATGGACTTTGTGTTAGATATCGTTGCTCAAGCCAGACTAGTAGAATTTTTATGAGCATATGTAAGGTAGGTTACAAAAAGCTGAGATGTCAGGTAGGTTGGTCAATTAAATATATTAGCCACGTGATGATATTTTTATCTTGTGATGGATGTTTTAAGATATAAGCCCATGGGCAGCTCTAAGAGCAACAATGCCCTCACGTTCATTTTATCACAAGAAAACACGTTAACTATCTGTAGGGTTCCTAATTCATGGAATGAGGCACAGCGAATTTAGGCAACTGGATCAAGAACTCAAAACTAGTATCATGGGAGTCATAACTTAGATCCATGGCTTAAAACTAATGAGTAAAAACTAGAATATCATCTCTAGGACCACACCAACCAAAACAACAAAACCAGTACAGGGCAACTGAACACTCTTGAATTATGTATGTTTGCATGTAAGTACCTGTGCATGACCTTTCAGAATGACTTCGCCAAAGGGATCAGGTCATACTATGGCCCTGCATGGTGGCTGCAAAAATGTCTACAGACCTGACAAGATTTCCTTTTACATGGCTTATGTTTTTGTACTGCTTTGGGTTTGTTGTTGTTGGCTTGTACTTTTGTTTTGCTTTGTTTTGTTTACAAATTCTCTCCTTTGTCTCTATTCTCAGATTTTACATGCAGGCTGTAAGCTTTCTTTAGGTCTCTAGCTTTTCTCTAGTCACCGGCAACTGTCATTATTCGGAAAGTCGCTTGAGCTGTAAAATCAATCTCTGGCTTCCCAGCTAAACTTGTTCCCTTGTCTCTGATCTTTATTGGGGAGAGGAGACACATGAAGGTAGTTAACATTCTAATCACCTTGGGTTTTCTTTTTTATTTAATAACACATTTAAATCTACTTCTGCTAAATTCCATTTTAAAACCTCCCTGACATTAATTACTGATATGTTCATGTCTTCCTGACAGAGCTATTTTACAGTATTTAATGCAGCTTCTCCATCTTACCTCTCCATTTTCTAAAGGGTGGATCTTGGAATAAAATGAAGTGCAGATGACCTCATCGTCCTTGGCATAGGATGGCGGTCCAGTGCGAGGATAGATATTGTAGAGGGTCAGGCACTCTGTGTCTGTCACTGCATGATACTGCCAAGGCTTGTATTCCACATTATCCAGGGAACGTTCCAAAATCCAGTTTCCAGGCCGAGGGGAGTTGGCTGCTTTCACGATCACGTAGGCAATCTGGAACACCTGGGGGTGAGTGACAATAGCATGGCTTTGAGTTCTAAGTGCTCTCTCTTAGGTATGCCAAGTAGAAAGGCAGCCACTACCTAAGAGTTCATTGCAGACTTTGTTTTGTAACTCAATTGTGTTCTGCAAAAATAATTTTAGTGCTGCATGTTCATATTTAATAGCATTTTGCTGAGAGAGCTGTGTCATTTTGACAACCATGACTTTGAAAGCAATGAGTTAAGAGCAGAGGTCTCTAATAGCTCATTAGCATTGCGTTGCCTAGTTTGAAAAGTTCTCTTATAGCATCAAGATGCAAAACACTGCATACCAGTTTTCTCACCTCTATATTAGAGTCAAGAAATTAGATGCTAAAAATAAAAGATGACCCTTTAAATCTACTTAATCCTCAAAGATGTAGACTTTGCCTATGACATCAGAAACAACATAACAGTTCAGGGGCACATCCCTGTGCTCAAATCGTGGGTCCAGCATTAGTGCAAACCTAGGAAGATTATTTTTTTTCTACCTGTAGCTTCATTTTCCATGAATTAAGGTCAAGAATAAGCATATCCCCAAGACACCACTGGATTAAATGGAGCATTGTACACAGAGTACCTGGGAAAGCCCTTGGAGTAGACATCAAGTAAGTGTGGAATCCTCTGCATCCCCACAGAGAAAATATGGAGTAGATTTTCCAGGGACATGAAGAAAAGGGATTGAAACTAGAACATATTAAGATGGGTGTCTCTGTGCCTTCTCTTTAGAAGAAGCAGGCCAGTAATGTCAGGGAAGGAAGAGGTATCATTGCCACAGCTTGACAGGGTAAATAGTAGACAGAGGGCAGAGGAAGCAGTGACCTTCTACCTTCAAATCTGCATACAATTTAATGAAAGGGATACAGGGGGACGAGAGAGAGAGAGAGAGAGAGAGAGAGAGAGAGAGAGAGAGAGAGAGAGAGAGAGAGAGAGAGATCCAGAAAATATTGTCCAGACATTATAAAGTGACATTTCTGGGTAGTAGCCTAGGAAGAAATATAGATACAGCCTAGATAAAAGTATCACCCTCTAGAATGGAAACAACAAGTGAGCGAAAGTAGCAGTGAAGTGATACGATGATTTCTATTGATAAATCCTATACCATATTGTCAAGACTGGGGTCTTGACAGCTTTAAGGTCTGGATAACAAACCAGGTGATTGGTCTACCCAACAATGTGATTGAAAGTCCTGCTGTGTCATAGAAGAAACCTTGAAAAGAACATCCTAGAGAAACTAACTTGATCATTTGAGCTCCATGAAGTCTCACATAGTATCTGGGTGATACTTACAGAGAAGGAATTTTAAAATACAAAACAAAAAAAAATTGATATGGGAGGGGTAATATAGGACAGAGCTATTTCTGGAAGATGTTTCCTTGAAGGTGGGCATGCCATGTGTGCTGAGAAAAACACAATGCCTCAAATGGTCTAAATTAGAGCTGGTATGCACTGGCTAGGCAACGCTGTGAGAAAGCTGCTGGCTAAAATGCTGAATTCCTTCCGCTGGAAAAATCACTATTGTCCACCCATTTTAAGGTCATCTCTTTCTGGAGGGCATCAGGCTAAACCCAGCAAGACAAAGAAGAGCCAAGATGTCTATTCTGTTCAGAAAGGGCTTGTGCCATTTTCTTCTAATGAATGTATAAACATGGGAAATATTTATGATGGATCCCTCCCTCCCCTTGCGTGCCTCTCTCTCTCTCTCTCTCTCTCTCTCTCTCTCTCTCTCTCTCTCTCCTCTCTCTCTCCTCTCTCTCTCTCTCTCTCTCTCTCTCTCTCTCTGTGTGTGTGTGTGTGTGTGTGTGTGTGTGTATGCCCAACACTGATGTTGAGAATCTTGCTTAACTACTCTCCACCCAATTCATCAAGGCAGAATCTTTCATGCAACCCAGAGCTTACAATATGGCTGATCTGATGAACACTTTGCTCCAGGGTTGTCCTGTATCTGCCTTCAATCGCCAGACTTAATAGACTCCCATGCCCAGCCAAATTGAACTTCAACCCTCACATGGAGCAGTCTCAGCAGCCCTCAAGCTTACATTTACTGTAATTCTAGAGACACAAATATCTGTGCACACATACATATAAATATTTTAAAGTGCTTACATGTTTGGGACAAGACTGTGCATAACCATGTTACAGTTATCTATTTTCAGGATGAGGACTCAAGGAGAGGTGGGACATGAGGACGCTTTCTTCATCTCATTATTCGGTTACATTAACTTGTGTTAATATATATGTCTTACTTACTAACAAAATTATGGTTGTTCTTACTATTTTGTGGTTGAGTGATGTAGACCCAGAGCCTCTTGCACACTAGGAGAACAAACTACCATAGCGCTGACTCTAGCCTGAGTTTCCTTTAATCTAAGTTGCCTTGGCTTGCCTAGATCTTACCCAACCTGAGCACAGGGACTATATTTACCATGGGTCCCTATGTCATAACCCATTATCCACAGTAGTTGCTGTTTCTGAACTTTTAGGTGTCGCCCTTAAAGGATTACCTCCATTGACATAGACCCTAGTCAACCATTCACCACGTGAACTGCCTATGAGGAAGTTTGTGGGACATCTCCAGTGACCCCCTCAGAAGGACTGTAAAGCAAGAACGGCCTCTACTGCACAGTTATGAAGCAGTCTCTCTGTAGCTGTCTGTATGCCCAAAGCAGCCCTGGCAGACCTTTAAACAGTAAGAGAAGAGAAAAACTAAAATGTGAGTACTCAGAGGACTGGGGCTTTGATGTTTACATTTTTAAAAAAATGGTATCATGTTTACTACAATATTTTGATATGGTGCAAATTCAGCATTTATTACATGGAGCTGAATAATCAAAATCACTCTAGCATCTGTGTCCCTTTTCTTCATTTAGCTCTGACTATTCCTGTTCCTTGAGTCTCAGCCAACATCGCGGCAGACATGACTTGGTGGGAAGCAAGGCGTACATTTCTCTCTCCTGCTCCTCTTACTCAGCCTTGATGGTCTAAGAAAAGTAAGTAAGCTCTTTAACATGCCACTCCCTAGTATTTATTTCCCAAAGCCAACCCAGTGAAGGAACTGTGGGATAAGGAACACAACGTGCTGGCTCCCCTTTGGAAAGGAGAATGTGTATCTGCTGCACAAATATTGGAGTTGGTAGCTCTCCTTCCAGAAAAAAAATGTGCAGAGATCTTTTTTTAAAGATATACAAAAATAAACGATGATAAAACATATGAGAGATCACAGTTGGTCCATAAGAAAAATAAGGATACACAGATGTTATAGATAAGGGCACATGGAAGTTATAGATAGGGGAGCTTGTTTAGCAAGCAGCTCTCGGCAAGCAGATAGAGGGACAGGCCAACTTCTCCTAGGGATGTGATATAGACTTATGATTCCAGAGCATCTGTGTTGGCTCTGGAATAATAGATGAATACTTTTTAAACAAAATATCTCAGAACCTCATTCTATAATTCAATATAACAGCCAGTATCAAGCGCCATGAAAAAGCAGTCACTACCTTTGAAAACATCAAAAGAGCGCCATTTCAAAACAGTATCCTTCTTTCATTTGTTTTCTATGAACTCTTCTACATCCCGTGCAACATTAATTAAGCTTGTTGGCATGTACTATTATAAATAAACTTCTTAAAGTGTTGTAAATAGCGTTATTGAAAAAACACAATGAATAGAAGCATTCTTTGAAGGCTTCAGAGAGTGAATGTGAAAGTTTTAAGAGATTTTCTAAGTACTCCACATTTTCAATGTCTCGAGCAGAATAGCTCTTTAGTGTTGTCTGTGCCATTTTTATTAACTGTCTCTTGTGTTTTCAGTAGTGTTAATACCGTATTCCTGGGGAACAAAGGCTCAAACTGTTACAGTGGGAAGCTGTAGCAAGGAAAGCAAACATCTCACTATTTTAAGACCTACTAACTGCCCCCTTGCCCCCGAGCTTCAATGACCATAACATATCCACATGACCTGCAATTGTTCTTTATTTCTTGGTTGGTTATTTTGTATTGTTTTGTTTTGTCTTTTGTTCTTTTTTTGGTTGGTGTTGCTTTGGTTTTGGTTTGATCATTTTTTATTTTATTATTTTTGGTAGGAGGGTCTTTTTTTTTTTTTTTTTTTTTTTTTTTTTTTTTTTTTTTTTTACAAACTTGGTGCCTGGAGAAAAGACTCAAAATAAGTTTTGAAATAACACTGAATACCTCAAATTTTCTGTATAATAAAGGGAACTTTCTAATTTCTACTATGCTTGCCGGGCACATTCAAACATGTAGCAGACAATCCTGTAATTACCTTATCTGTTACAGTGTAGAACTTGATGTCCTTTCTCCAGTAATTGGAGTATTGCTGATGCTGTTTCATTTATCATGCAGCTGGCAAAAGGGACCCTTCGGGAGGACCTCTCAGCTCAAGGATGATTAGGACACACAACAAGCGTCCCAGCAAGATAGTCTTCCGTGGCATGGCCAAAATAATGAGATGTCGTACCACGCTACCTCAAGTAAGTAACCTGGGACTTGGAGAACTCTGGGTGCTGCCCAGTGCTGGTTAACTGAGCTCTCACATACAAACTATAAGGTATGGTGAGTGCTGAACACGAGCTCCAATGTGTGTGTTGCAGAGGGCCTTCTTTAAGAATGACTTCTAGGACTTACACAGTTCTCCTTTCTCCTGGTACCTTGATCCTCACAAGGATGCTACCAAAAAGTATTGTGTCTGGTATATTCTAGACAGTTTGAGCATCACTTCTAAACAGTTTTTTAAAAAAAATCAGGACAAGGCTGGAAAGATAACACATAACAACGTAGGCATCATGGAAATGCTGTAAGAAGAGCTCCAACATGCTCTTCCGGCCTCCACATACAAATAGGTATGAGTACCTATCCCTCACACACACACATACACACACACACACACACACACACACATGCACATGCACCACGCCCCTGTACATACACAACACACAAAAGAATAAAATTAGTGTGTGTGGTTTTTTCTAAAAAGAACCAGGGTGAATATGATACCTTCAGAATGGAACAAGATCTTTTCTTTAAACTCTTCATAAAGGGCAAATAAATCAATTAAGCCCCTGGTGGGAAGGAGCAGTGCAGTTCCTTCAGGGAGGACTTGGCCCAACTCAGTCTCCTCTGAGTCTTCTTCCCTTGTTCATTACGAGACTAGCAGGTGCACATCTAATTTCTACCCTATTTTGCTCACTGCTTCCTTCCCCGCACTGCTGTCCACTGGAGAATTATAGCCAGCAGTTGCCAGCAGGGATCTCTGCAGATGCTAATACCTACTTTGTCCAGGCTATGCATCTTAACATTTCTAGCAGCTGTGAAACACTCTCAATAGCACAAGAACTATATTTTGAAAACTCATCTGTATTCCTTGCTTTGAGGCACTCCATGAGTCCGATTGCATTATTTGTCCATCTTGTTTTAAAGCGATAATTGTGGCCTAATGTCAAAACCAGAAAGGATTATGACAAGTATGAATTCCCAAGTTTAGGGAAGAATATAAAAGGCTCAAACAGCTTGAGTTGATGGGCACAGTTTGTGTGGCTGTCAGTTGTTTCATCTTATGACCATTAAAGGTAAATTAAACAAAACTAAATCCAATAATAGCAAAGAGGAACGAATGAGAAAAACAACCTTTTACGGGAAGAGTCATGAAAATTGTTGAAGGAGAGCAGAGGCTACAGCCCAAAGACCTCAGTGGCTGCTGGGAAAGGCCAGGGCCTTGTAGAAGGAGAACTGACAGAAGCAGAAGCCTAGCATGGGCTGAGTACATAAACTCAGTGCAAGTCTATATATAACACAGATGTAATAACACGTTTCTCCCACCTACAGCACATAGGACCAGGTTCTTACACATACAAATGTCTGCGTTATCTCAGACAGATTATACCATGTTTCTCTAAGAAGACATTTGTACATATGTTCTGGCGATGGCATTGCGGAACTCAAATTTAAGTCAGATACCACGTTTAGAAGGTTTTAAGTGAGGCTTTAAAGGTCAAAACGAAAACCTTATCCTAAAAACAACCACAGCCATTATATTCTGGGTGGGTTGTGTTTTTATTTATCTATTTACTTCACTCAGGAAAGCCAGAATGACATAGCAAGGAGCTTCAGAGGAGTGTACTGGCCCATGCGTTCAGTCTTCAGACAAACTTATTTCCAATAATTCCACATACTAAAGTGATTTGTAATTGTCACTCTTTATACTGTGTGTGTAGGCCACTTATGGCCCCTCCTGTGTGAGCATTGCGGAGCATGAATTGATTGAAGTTGCAGGTAAACAGGTATGTCGTTCTGCCTCAGGGTAAGTGGCTCGGCCAGGTCACAAGAGGATCAGAAACACTCTGCTTTCAATTAAACTGGATGCTTAATATGTTCATATTGCACTCATGAAATTACTACATTTGAAAGTGAATGTACCACCACCTGAGATTTTCCTAAGACACAGTAATCTGACTGGATGACGAATGACAATTCTGTGAAGAGAAAGATTGCAATTATTTGTTGAAATTGGATTTTTTAAATAAAGGGTTTAAGTCAGTGGGTAACTTTTCAACAGACAGTCTTGAAGAACTTTGTTGCCTCATTCTACAAGAAGCAAACTCTTTACCTCTAGTTGAAATAAATGAGTTACTTTTCAGCTCTCTCCATTAATATACAGTTAGCACACAATTCCATACAATAACATGCAATTCTATTTATTTCATTAGAAATACTAGATAGATTCCCCCATGCCCCCAGGTTTGGACAAGCTTATCATAAAGTTAACTTCTAAAACATTAAAATCTGAGTAACGAAGAACACATCAAAATCAAAGTACCCTGAGTGGAAGGATACACCTTCAGATGCCAAGAGGCTCCATGGGCTATGATGCTATTAGGCATGGCCTGCTTCTCTTTATCATAAAGTCAGATCTACCCAAGGACTCTATTTCTACCAGTGCCCATAGATGGCCATTGGTATCCCCAGAGTGGAGACACCACAACATTTCTATAGTATGTTAGAAGCATGGCTCACCACCTATGTACCGGTCATGGTGACACAGTGCAACTCAATTAGAAGTGTAAGATGGGCCTTTGTCAGGGTCTGTGGTAGTGTGCAAACAAAACCACAAGAGACAGCAAAGGGAGAAGGAGTGCAAAGCTCTACACTGGACAAATTATGGGAATCCTCAAATAAGTAAATAAAATAAACTTCAAGGAAGTTGAAAAGGATAGTTTATAGATCAAGAGAGACTTGAAAGATTTATCCAAATAAATGCAATGTGTATCCTCATGTGCATTGCAGTGAAACTAGGCAGCCATCCAAAAAGAAACAACAATGAAGTCTGGGTGAGACTTTGTCCTTATTAATAATAATATTAAGCAAGTAGAAATATTTTTCATGATCATAGTTTTACTTACCAAAAAACAAAACAAAACAAAACAAAACAACAACAACAACAAAAAAAAAAAAAACCCAAAAAACAAAACTCAAGTTTCATCTTTCAGAGACATAAAGGAAACAATTACCTAGAAAGAGATATATAAATTTGGTTCCAAATAATCTCGGGGGCTCAGTGTCAGATGTGGCTGAACAGGAGTGCTGATGGGCTTACTAAATCAATGTGCTTGCTGTAGAAGGGTGTGGATCTGAGTTCAAATCCCCAGCAACTCTGTAAAAATCAGACCTGGCCACAAGTGGAAATGACTCCCTGGCTGGTCGGCCTAGAGGAGACAGTGAGCCTCAGGCTCCCTAAGAAGCTCTACCTCACAGAAATAACAGGAAACATGGGAGAGGAAGACCCTAGTGTCTTCTTCCTGCCTCCACATGTAAATACTAAAGGACACATATCTTCACACACACGCACACACACACGCACACACACACGAACACACACATGCACATATACACAAACACACACACACATGCACACACACACGGACACATACACACACGCACACACACGCACACACACACACACGCACACACACACGCACACACACATGCGCATACACACACATACACGAACACACACATGCACATACACACAAACACACAAACATGCACACACACACGGACAGATACACACACATACACACATGCATACACACATGTACACACATACACACACAAATAAAAATAAGAATAAAAAACATGACATGAAGGAAGCCTATGGTTTTGTTTATATTTTTTTTCACAATTAGAATAAAAGGCTTACTAATATATCTCATTTTAATAAACAAATATTTCTCTTTCACACAACAGTATTATCACTGGCAGTAATTTAGTGCTTGTTCCTAAAGTGCAAACGTTTAATGCATTTTCTTAATTACCTTGATAAATAGCTCGGCATTTTCAGTGACTGTACTGCATTCAGAGATCAAGAAACGTGTTTTAAGAATTATCAACCCCAATAGGAATGTTGGCCTTAAGGTCTCAAAGTTTTAGCCCAGCCTTAATAAAACTAGTAGCAAGAAGAAGTAGAATGCAAATTGGAGTGAGCACAGTCCCCCCTCCCCCCACCCCCTCCCCACCCTCTCTCCCCGCTTATTAACACATCCGGTGGTCCATGCTTCATTACGTTGCTATCGTTTTTAACAATGCTAGCTGCGGGGGAAATGCAGGCAAACATTTTTCTTGTCTCTAGCAGTGGCCTCGACATCTCCTCTCTGTTCACGGGCTTCTTTCTCATCTGAAACAATCGACAGTTTGAAACCATTGACCTGCCTCCTGTGAGGAAGCCATTGGCTCAGCATGGCGTTCACACCAGCTACTGGTAAAAGAGCAGGTGGGCAGAGTTGTGCGCAGAGCATGCCCTTCCGGTCAGTGTAAGCATCACGGAGAGCAATATTGGTGTGAGTCACAGACAATCAAAACTGTGACCGTTTAAAGCCTGCCTTCTGAGAAGTATTCACCCTGCAGAACTGCCCGGCCTTGCCTTGGTTTTTGTGCTTCTACAGGGAACAGGGTAAGGACAGCCTACGTGTTCTCCAATAGTGACATTACAGAGGGAATGAGTCACTGTAGTTCAGAGCATTTGGGGAACAGCAGGAAAGGTCTGCACTGATGAGAGGAGTTAAAAATTGAGTGTTAACGGCGCAGTACGAAAAAATCAAAGACAGTAGAGACTTTCTGATGTTCCTTCATGAATGCTTCCCACGAGCCAGCCATGCAATACTTAGCCGATTTGCCTATTGCAAGTGAAACAGCACAAGCTATTTTCAGGATTATTTGTTTCTCTACTGTTGTCTTTCTTTACAGAGGTCGTAAAGTAAACGTTGTCCCTATTTAATTACCTGCAGCTTGAGAATCGCCAACCAACTCTAGTATAAGCAACTGTAGACAGACACCAGGGACCTGGTTGGAAATTATATTACTTTTCTCCGCCTTCGAGTTCTTTGAAATATCTACAGATTTTCATTATGCTTCTCTGTTCTCCAACTTTCTGAGTCTTTCTTTCTCTTTGGAATCAAAGGGGGTATTTAATTTCTGAGGATGGTGGCTCATAGCTGCAATCTCAGCACTTGGGAAATTGAGGAAGAAGGATTGTCACGCATGTCAAGTTATCTTGGGCTATACGATAAAGTTCCAAGCAAACCTGGTACATATTGAAACACTGCCTCAAAATAAAAAGATATTTAAATTTTAGTGGATTTTGAGGCTACATTGTACCTTCCTAATTCAGCTCTTTGCCTTGAAGGGAAAGCACACAGCAGAAGAAGCAGTACCTAAAGGGCAAACGAACCCCTGCATTGCACTAACAAGTACGGATCCTAGACCTAGAGGATTCCAGAAGATAGCACCAACCTGGGTTCTTGCTAAGCCCTGGAGAGACAGCTGTGGTGGGTCCTTGGTTTAAGTTTTCCAAGCAAAAGTGTATAAATAGCCTTTTCTTTGCCTATCTCCCAATAGCTTTTTTTCTTTGAGAAAAATAGGATTCAATGGCCACCTTTGGCAGCACTTGGGCATACATAATTTTGTTTCTGCTAACAAGAGCTCTTTGAGATAAGCAGTAAATGAGAGTAACTTTTTTCTACTTCAGTATCATAACCAAAGCTTTCTAGTGCAGTCAAATGGGAACTAGAAAAGAAGAAAATAAATTCTAATGGAAATCTTCCCATATTGGTTAGGATTATCTTAAATCATGGACATAAAGTCCCTCCAAATAAATAATTTTGGAGATTTTTTTTTTTTTTTGTGGTTCAACTGTCCTGTTTTGAGCTTTCAAACATCCCTAGACATAGTTAATTTGTAGAAAAGGCATCTCTAGAAAAGTCCTATACTCAATTCCATCTAAAGTAGTACAAAATATGACTCTTGAATTGTGATACTGAAATCATTAGCCACCCCCAACCCCCCAAATGAGTCCAAAAGTTTAGAAGCAAATTTTTAAAACAGAAACACATCTGGGGACATTGTAGTATTTCCCCTGGCATGGAAACAAGCTTTGATTCATATGTGACAAATGGGGTAGGAATCATAATGTTAGGGCATCGTGAACAGTCTGGCTCACACCAGACACTAAGGTTGCGAGACTACCATCATCCCCAGCAAAGAAAAGATGGCAGCAGAGCCCATAAATACATTTGGAGAAAAAAATCACAAATGGAAATACAGCACAAGTCTCACTGTCGTGATATAAAGCCAGGACTCTGTTCAATGGAACACACAGCAGACAGCTGAGGAATGACTAAACCTAAGAAGGATGAAAGATGGAGACACAGCTTCCATAAGCCCTGCCTGCCCTGATGGCAGTCACTGTAGGGTGGGCATCGCTTTTGTGCAATAAACACAGGCAATCGCTGAAACACATTTTACATGAGTGTTGTACCAAGTGTTGTAGCATCCTTCTTCGCTCAGCATCTGACATCACTAACAGCATACTGACAGAGGTGAAGCTGCATAGCTACCAAAGTTCCCCAGTTAATCCTTTTCACATCTGGATAGGAAATTCTGAGGTTTGAATATATGTGGGGGAAGGTCATAATTTCAATTGCAGATGTGGTTGATATAGGCGTTTTAGACATGTATTAGCACCTAAGGGATAACTGCAGATCAGGCTTTGAGAGCTGAACGTAAGTGAAATTACTTAAATATGAAGAGGGTACATTGGAATGGCCTTGTTCTTGGTCAACAAAAGAACGTTCAAATATGGATTAGGGGGACTCCCAAAATAAGTATGGTAAGAAGGACCATTGTACATGAAATCAAATCCACTTGGAGATTACTAGGCTCGTTTTTTGCTTTCTACGGTACCAATTATAGAATCTGCAGCCTCAAATGTGTACAGAATGGTGTTTTAATTAGTTCCCTAATCCACTTGTTCAGCAATTATTGAATAACACATTATTTACTGTGGCAGCCTATAGCCTAGCTGTTGAAACGCAGGGATAAAGTCAAAATCCTTTTCTCAGTGGAGTTATGCTCTAGAAAAAGAAGCAGCATGCCAGAGCCGTGGTAGAGCCCATTGACAACGCTTTTCAGAAGCCAGTGTGAGCATCCCTCATCAAGGCTGTGTCCAATGATAATGCAGGAGGTAGTGTGCCAGCAGCCACTGTAGGAGTATTTGCCTCACTGGGGGGGGGGGGGGAGGGGGACAGGTGCTAACAGTTTAATTCAGGGCTTTGCTATCCCCTGGAGAGACAGTTGCTCAACACTGGCCAGTGTCCTACTGAAACGACAAACAATGTAAATAAGCAAGTAATGGAATTTTAGGGACAGTTTTCTTAACATAGTCACAGAAGCTTTTTTTTTTAAATGGCATTCGAGCAAAGACCTCAATGACACAATGGGCGAAAGTATATCTTAATGAACAGCACTTAAGGACAGGGTCAGAGAAAGAATAGAAGGCTTGATGTAAGAATACATTTATTGCATCCCAGGAAATCCAGTGTGATCAGAAAAAAACAGACAGCAAGCAGTATGTAGTCCACGGTGAGGACCAAGTCCCAGGGACACACAGAAGGTAAGTAATTGGTTCTATACTGATTGGGATGCTTGCTACCTATGTGTGGGCACTGAAAAGAGAGGTGACAGAATCTAATAATGATTTAATTGGTTATTCTGACTACTCAAGGGCAAGTAGGCTGCAGACCCACATGTGGAAGTGAGTTGGACATGAGGCTCTTCCTCGTGCCCTGGTGAGAGAGAGATGGTGGCTTCAACTAGAATGGGGTGTCAGATGCACTCATGCTGTATCTTGCAGGTAGTCTTTGAAGGATCTGTTTGAGAAGTATGAGGAGAAAATGATAGTCAGTGGTTACTTACAGAGTCAAGGGCTGTACAGCTAGGTTACTATGGATGTACTTAGCGGAGACACTGAGGAAGGCAGCTGAGACTAAGCTTTGTGGTGCTGGACAAGACAGTAAGTGGAGCTGCTCAGTGGCAAATCAATACAATATATGTTTTGTCACTTGGACAAAGTTTTAAACTTTCTATTCCTTGAAAACCTGTTCTCCATCTGTACAGTGGAAATAGTGATATTAATTCCTTTATGCAGCTCAGCAGAATGGGATACATTTGAAATGCCTAGAGAAGGCTTGACCTACACTAATCCGTATTTAAGTCAGCTGTTACAATCAGCAATGGCTTAGCTGTCTCCTTATTAACAGGTAGGATTAAAGTTATATTTTTACATAATCTTTAAAGGGAAATTTATGTTAGGTTGGAAAATGATCCACATTGAGTGTATTTTTAACTGAGAAAGAGAGATTAGAATTGTCAGTAAGTATTTATTAATTGGAGACACAGTCTATCTAAGTCTGAACTGACTGTCATCTTTAATTTTTAATTTATTTACCAATAGCATTATAGTTGCATTTAGTTTTGTTGAACTTTTCAAAACTATTGTAATAAATGGAGAATAAAGAAAAAATTTCAGTGTAAATTTTGTTTTTTAAAATATTTCTTTTCTTTCTTTTTTTCACTAAATAGTAAAGAAAATAAAAATTTAAAAAAGTAAAAAGAAAGAAAGAAAACATGTTTCAAGTGCAGTGATAGAATGTATTTTAAACGTGTTTAGCTATGGACGGGCTCACTTATCTAGGAAGTCCATGTTGATGCTCCCCATGATAGGAGCAGACACGGTGACTGAACAGTTTCCTGAAGTTGAACTAAGTCTGTGTCACTTACATTGTCCTCACATTTCAGATAAATCACAACTCTGACCTTCTCAACAACTGTTAAACAATCATGTTGTGTCTGTTCCCAGAATCTAATAGATACTGGAAAAATAAATGAGATATGGAAAAGGATTATCAAATGCACATACATTTTCACACTTATCGGTATTGTATATTTTTTCCTATCTCTAAGCGCAATCATCTAGGAGTTATTTCCTTTCAAGTATACAATGTTACCTTGCTACGTTCTCATTGTATCGTTAGAGGTATTTTGATATTGATATATGTCTTAAACCCCAGCTGTTTGGTATATAGTTTTAATAAGTTTATGATAAATCAGCTCTTTCCAGGACACTGTCTTAACTTCGTAACATTTATTTCCTATGTCTGATAAGGATGAATAAATCATGTAACAAGAATTAAATTCATTTACTATGTTTTCAGAAATTCCCTTGTAAAATATTGAGTGCAGAATTCTACATAATGATTTGAAACAAGGAGGGCCATTAAATGCCACGCTGCTATGGAAACACTCAAGTCTTTGGTGTGATTATTGCGGAGACGTTAAATGTTCTCTCTCAGCAAAATCAACAAATCACACTGAAAGAGAAGAAATCGGGATTTAATTGTCTGGAAATCGTCTTGACTGAATCGGATCGATAACAATAGTTCCCCCGCATCTTTATGATGTTCATTTGGTTGCAATTAGTTTCCCAGACCATTCTCACCAGATTCCCAAGGCTGTATGTCTTCCTATAAGGGCTTACACTGACCAATGAACACACTAGTGAAGTAACTCCACCCAAATTGTTCTCAGAGAGGCCTCAACACAGACAGACATTTGGGCAGCCAATAAATGATGTGAAGTTTTGCCTATAAACACAGGTATAGGGTAATAATGCTTTTGATAACTCCAAAGTTTTACCTAGACATAAAAATTTAAGATTATTTTACATTAATTTTTAAGTGAGTCTAAAACAAATGGTAAGTACAGTTCTGTAAAGAACAGAGAACTCCTCGAGGCTCTTAAATTCTGAGGCTTGCATAGGAAAATGCATTGAAAATGTCTGCTTGGAGTCTGGAGGGCAACCTCTGAAAACGCGAGGTGGGGAAGGTGTTGGACTGGGTTCCTGCTTTCCAATTGTTAACTGTTCAGCAGGAGACTTACTCTCTGTAATGCAAATGTTCTCATTTGTAATATCATCGTCCCTGAAAAGTTGAAAAAAAACAATCCAGATGGCTCATGGATTCATGTAAGACATTTTGTCCACTGAACAGGACAAAACAGATTTTCAAGTAGTGCATACAGCAGCTCCCCAATGACAAAGATGCCTCTTGTAATTCTAGACATGAGTATGCACATTTACATTTGTATGATAAAACTATAATTTATGCAAATAGTAAAATAGCTCATTTGCTACCTGACTCTTTTTGACTTATCATGAGCCTTTAACTGATGACATATTTCAGCAAGCTGAGCAAAATTGAGCAGGATTTAATTTCCTTTAGCACAAGGTTGTATCTATCATGATTCAGGACTTTAAATTTTACAGTGTACTCCTCATCGCTATTCTTTCCAACAGCAGGTAGTTTAAAAATTACTATGTATCTGTCGAGATGTGTCAAAAACGACCTCGAGAAATATTAGAGAACTCTGGGTGAAACTATGAACCGCTATCTCCTCAAATTGATTAGGAAAACTGAAAAAAGAGAACAGAAAACAAGAATTGTGGGCAAGGGTGTGAGGAGCTTGGAACTCCAGTGCCCTGGTCATGGGAAAAGTCAAATGGTATAGTGGAGATGTACACTTGCAGTATTATGCAATGTGTAACTCCACCCACACATGGTACCTACTGTAGTCAAATTCATTCTAATGGGAAGAAAATGTGGCTTGACAGAGTCTGGGTGAAATGGAGAGTTTTTATTAATGAGTTCTATGTGTCAAGTTTTCAAGATGTAGAAGGGTCTCTGGGCAGATAGTATTATGGCTTCAACAGTAACACGGATGTCCTAAATGTCATTGAACTTACACATACAATGATGATTTTTATGTTACAAATATTTCGTCATGTTTTTGTGTTTTTGTTGTTGGTTGCAGTGGCTTACAAAGAGAACCATAACTGCATATTTCAAGAAGCTGATGGGTTGAAAGCAAAGCCATCACTCAAAATGTCCACTGTTTTCTTTCTAGGTTGAAAATGGTAACCTCAAGCAAAAATTTTAGCAAGACACATGGAACGTATTCCTATCTTTAGAAAGATCTGGGGGCTGGAGAGATGGCTCAGAGGTTAAGAGCACTGACTGTTCTTCCAAAAGGTCATGAGTTCAATTCCCAGCAATCACATGGTGGCTCACAACCATCTATAACGTGATCTGATGCCCTCTTCTGGCCTGCAAGTGTACATGCAGACAGAGCCCTGTATATATAATAATAAATAAATAAATCTTTAAAAACAAATGATCTGATTGACCGACCAAACAAATAAAGGCATTGTTAAGTTCACAGAAAATATGAAGCAACCTTAAGAATATTTTTTTTTCAAATATGTCTGACCTTGTGACTAGAGGGACTGAATAGTAATATACTGTGACCATAAATAAAGGTTCAATACACATCATAGTCATCCCACACTCACTGGTTCTATCGTGGCTCATTCTGGGCAATGATTTTTTTTTTCATCATAGTATCAAGACACATCTGGTACTTTATTTATCCTTACATTCTTCAAACCCTGATTTCTTTTTAAAATAAAATTTAAAGATGCTATTAATTCTTGTTCATGCACTTATCCTGGTTAAAATGAATACTCTTCTTGGTTAAAATGAATGTGATGTGACATATGAACAGGCATGTAAGAAGTGGGAGCTGTGTCACTGGTGTGTTGACCAGATCCATCTCTCCCTTAGAAGAAATGTCACGTGCTGCTGCTTGGTTAGCTTCGGTTGTAAACATGACCTAAAATCACCTGAGCGGAGAGGCACAGTGAGGGACAGTCTCATTGGGTGGGTCTATGGGCACAGCTGTGGGGATGGATGGTCTTGATTACTGATGTTAGTAGGTAGGGGACGACCCAGCCCACCATGAGTGGCACCGTTCCCTAGTCTGAAGTCTTTGACTGTATTAAAGTAGAGAAGACAAGCAAACAGGCCTGTATGCATTCATCATATGTCTGCTTTTGACTCTGACTTCTTACGACCTAGGCTGTAAACCACATAAGGCCTTTCTCTATTAAGTTGCTTTTTGTCAGGGTATTTTATCACAATACAAAGGGAATTAGAATCAGTGATATGTGTCATACGGTATTTTATACAATGAAGACAAGTAGAGGACAATTGCTTCATAGCTCACGTTCTGTCTCAACACACATTCATTTTTGTGTAGACACACATGTGAAATGGTAGCATAGCAGTTTGAAATATGATATGGTGATATGGCTGGCAGATGTACATTAATATGAGTGTCAGGATGTAATCAATCTATTTATTTAAAAATGCAAAATCTAATTATGTGAGCTATAATAGAATTAACTAACTTTCAATTGTTTTATAAACTAATTGAAATATGTTATCACTTTTTAAATTTTTTTAAGCATATTCTAAAATTATTGGGGAAATAATATTTATTTTCTCATCCTATATCTTAATTTCCATATTTTACCATATAACCTCTTCTTTATTGCCAAAACCACTAAGTAAATATACTAACTTTCACATTGACATGTATAAATATTAGTCATTTAAATTTCTTGAAAAAGGTATCAGTGAAGATGACCACAAGGTAAAATTTAAAATTTGACTTTAATATTATTTCTCAGAAAAACCATGCATTTAAACCCATAACTGAAAGTTTTTAGCCCAGAGTAAGTAAATACTAGCAACAGAGAGAGCATCATAAATAACTTATCCTGTATTCTGAGAAGTATTTCTACTGGCCTCTTTGTTGAACTTGACTTGTGTGTATGTGCATCTATGTGTATCTGTGTATTTATGTGTATATATGTGTAAACTATGTGTGTGCATGTCTGTATATGTGTACGTATGTGTATCTATGTGTATATGTATGTGTTTCTGTGTATTTATGTATATTTATGTGTGTATGTGTGTGAATATGTGTTTTTGTTTACCATGTTCATATGTGTATATGTTTGTGTGTGTAGATACATGTGTGAGGATATATGTGCCTTTGTGTGTATGCATGGAGACAAGAGATCCACATCAGGGTTTTTCATCTTCAAAGTCTCTCTTCATCTTGTTTGTAGGACAGGGCCTCTCACTGAACCTGGTGTTTGTTCAGTGGAAGCTTCAGAAATCTCCATGTTCCCACCTCCTCTGTGCACAGATGACAGATGCATACCTCTGGGACTGGGTGAGGATAGAACTCAGAACTCAAGCGAAGCCCCTCCCTATGGAACTACCTCCAGCCCCTGAGCCTGGCTTCTTAAACCAAAAGCATCAGATGCCCCAGTTAGAAGCAGCCTCTCTGGGAGGCCTGGACTGACTTCCTTTTTGTCCTGGGTTTGCTTTATTTGTGTTCACTGTTTCCACTAATTTGAGATGAGTCGAAAATCACCTTTCCTCAGCCAATTTGGCAGAAAAGCTGCATTAAAATATTTGTAGAAACAAACAAAAGTGAGATATTTTGACAAACTAATATATTACTTCAAATGTTTAGACACAACCTGGCTAATAAGCAAAGATGTTATCTCCTATTTTTATTCCGAATGATTTCGTTGGCTATTACCTTAATTGAAGAATTGCAGTGTAAACATTTGTGTATTCAAATAATTAAACTGGTCGCTGGTAGAAGGTACTGTGTTGTAAAAGGTTCCAAATTACATCTTATTGTTTATAGTCATTTGACTTTTATTAAAGACTCTCAAGAAGAAAAAAAAAAAGGAAAAATGCACAACAAAAGTAACCTAGATACGTTTGTTACTCATTGGAGTCAAGGTGTGGCAAGTGCTATGTACATTTCCCTCCTGCACTCTGGTGTTTCTGGTACCTGGGTAGTTGGCTCATCTTTCTCAACACTTCAGCTCCCTCTTTACCTAGTTGTCTGTCACTTGTAACTCTGGGATGCCTATGGTTTAGTCTGGCCCTCCTTTTAACTCTAAACTTCCCTCCTTGCTCAGCACAGAGAACAAACAGTGTTGAGGTTAAAAGACTCCCTATCACCATGATCTCCCAGCATGCATCACCACTCTACTCTCTCCCTGTGAACTGCAGGCTTGGGCAATCCAATTGTCTCTTGACTACTTCCATATTAGTAATGGATGTCCATTTCAAATATAACAAGTTAACTATGAATCTTAATTGCCACCCAGTATCTAATACAACCTGCTTCTTAGTCTGTAACATCATCGCAGCACGATGCACCGCTCGGGCCAGAACCCAGAGGGTCAACATTCTCACCTGCCTTCTTCCACCATTAAATCTACTCACATCAACTTCCACCATGAATTGCAGTCCAGTCCTGTTCTTCTCTGCCACTGCCACCTCCCTGAAGTCACCTCATTGCAGGAAACAGCAGTGCTCTAACTGCTGTTCAGTTGGCCATTCCCCCTCCCACAGGGATGCTAACAAAATAAAGGAAATTGGGTTACTTCTTGCTTGGACCTCGATGGTGGGCAGCTCATTATTCCCAAAGTTAAGTCTAAAGTCCTCCTGGGGGCTTATTGCTCCCTGCAGTGGCTAAGCAGACAGAGCCATCTGCCCAGCATCACCCCACACCACCTTCTCCTTTAATCTCTACGCTCCAAAAACACAGGCCATCTTTCTCTTCCTTTCTTTCTGCTGGTGATGGAAATGTATTCACTTTTTTCTGGGGTTAGTACTTTCTGTTACTAAATTCTCAGCTCCAACAGCACCTGTTCGAGGCTGCACACTTAGAATATACAAATGAAGGTGATATTCTATCAGCCATTCCAGTGTCATATTGTTTATTTAGTTTTCTAATCAGCATTATCACTATTCTAAATGTTTACTTGATTTTTAACCCTTTGAGCGTGTCAAATTGTGGAAGGCAAAGAGCACTGTCTCCTTCGTGTCTGTATCTTCTGTCTGGACTGCTGACACTAACCAATAATGTTGTTGTTGTTGTTGTTGTTATTATTATTATTATTATCAATAAAGATTTTTTAGGAATGTTATTGGTTTTTCTAAGAAAGCAATTTCACTATTCTCACGTTTCATGGTGATTATAATTTTAAATATTCTCTTATTTTCTCAAAATGTTCCAATAATTAGTATGCTTCATTATAAGGATAGATATTTAAAATGCTCTTTAAATTCATTTGTACATTTTTGTCATATACCATGTTCTGACATTTGCTTTAATATATATTAGCTTTAAAAATATGTATATATAAATGTATGTATATATATTTTATTGTGTATATGTGTGTATTTTTCACCTCCTCAAAGTCAATAAGCATAAAAACTGAATAAGATACAAAGAGTACCTGCTTGGTCATACTGAGAAGCTATTGAAACTGCTCAACTTGAGAAAAAGGCAATGGGCCCACATGAACTAGGATTTCCTTCTTGACATGTTCAGTGACTTGGGGAAAGGCGAGCAGAGCATGGGTTGAGAAAAGTAGCCCTGCCTGGAGTGTGCTGCAGCAGCTCAGAAGCAACCCCCACACTGGACTTCAGGGATACAACATCAGCGAGAGCCTGAGAGATGATAATCCATAGAGAAATGGGGATGAAGGCCTCACTTCAGCCTTGGTGTTGAGAGCTTTGACAAATGCTAAGAGGGAGGGAAAGGGCCAGGAGATAAAGAACATACAAACCATGACCCCTGAGGAATGAAGAGTTAAGCTGACCATTAGGAACTTATAGAGACCTGAAGGAATTGGAGATTGAACTTCCAGGTCAGACAAGCAGGAACAATTCTAGCCAGAAGCTAAGCATTCTGTTCTGTGTCTAGAACAAATGTCAACTAGAGCAAGTTATTAAATTCCATGTCTGCACAAACTATAGGGGGATCTAAACAGCTCCCCAGATCAAGGCCACCCAATCACTTTCTAGCTCTTGTGAAGATGTAAATAAGTCCTTTTGAGAAAAAAGAAACAAACCAACAACATCATCCAGACTTATATGAATTTCCAGGCATGGAATATTTAATTCAAACCCATCATGCAAGTCATAACGAGCAAATGAAAAATGGGGGAAAGATGATTCAAACAGACTTCTGGGTACTTCAAATGTTACAGTTATTAAGTATATAGTGAGAAAATAAATAATTTGCTGAAGATTTTCACAGAAAAAAAACCCTGAAATTAATTTTTTTAAAGTACCAACTGCACACTTACAAACAGAAAAACATAAGACTGAACTCAGCAGGTTGGTAGAGATCAAAAAAGCAAGTCACCAGACAACCCCACCCCCACCCTCCATGCACCAAAAAGGAGGGAACTAATATGATGTACAACAAAAATCATCATCAACCTAATGTATAATTGGTGTGTCAGTTGGAACCGAGAGAGACAATATATGAGAAAATAATCTCTGGGACTTTTCCAAAACTGCTTATAGAATATACATCTGTAATACTCAAAGACATCAAAGAGACCAAGAGAATCTATACAACACAAACATTTATGGAAAAGAGGTTGGCGACTGCTGTCAAAGGAAACTCAAAGAAATTTTGCTAACGGTAATGCTAAAATGTGCTGGTAAAGCATGAAGTTCAGTCTGTCTATCTCTAGTATGACTATTTTCATATGGAGACAAGTTCAGTAATAACTATATAATGCTGCTGCTAACAACTGCCGAATCTGCTTTCTTGCTGCACAAATGGCAGTGACCTTAGTCCAAAGAAACAAATGTCAAAAGAGATGTCCCTGGAAGAACCAAAAGAATACCTACTACAGTGGAATTTGAAAAACTCAAAATAGAGAAAATGTTCTATAATTTAGATTTTAAGTTCCTCAGGAAAAAAAAATTACAATGGAAACCTTAAAGTACTTTCAAATAAATGATAATGAAAAACTCAGTGTCAAAATTATAAGATAACAAAAGCTGTGTAGAGGCCAAAATGTTTCCTTATGTAAATATGCTAAGAAATAAAAAAGACTTAAAAATTAGTAATGTATTTATTTATTTCAAAAAGCTAGGAAAAATAGTAAAGTCCAAATTAACTAAAAGAAAGTAAATATCAGGTTGCATAATTCAATATAATATAATGATCTGATAAGAGATTAGAATCAACCAAGCAAACAGTTACTTGAAAAGACTAACAAAATAGTAAGTATTAGCAAAGAGCTCATGAAAAGAATCATGGTGCTACACAAATGGAAGTGGGCATGGAAATTACTACAAATCCTTTATACATTAAAAAATAAGAATAGTATACAACACACAATTATATACCAATGTATCTGTATTTGTAGAGGGAATGGCTAAATGTTTCAAGAAGCTCAACTTACCAAGCTCACATGGAAATGGTACCAAGGTGTGTATTAGTTATTTCCTATTGCTGTGATAACATATGGTGGACAAGGCAACTAATAGAAGAAACAGTTTGTTTTCTGCTAATCCAGAGGGTTAGAGACTACTGATGGTCAAGCAGATATCACAGAAAGCTGGTGGGTGGAATAATAGCTGAGGGTGAGCATCCTGAACCACAAACAGGATACCAAGACCCAACTAGAAATGCATTTGGTTCTGAGACCCCAAAGCCCAATTCCAATGGGCTTCTTTCACACATGTGTTCTTCTTCCAACAAGACCGCACCTGCTTAGCCATCCCAAACAGGTCTAGTAACTGGAGACCAAGTATTCAAATTCCCTAGACCTTGAGAGACAGCTCATTTAGACAAACACACTCCTTTTCTTCCTAAACAGCCACTAATATGCTTAGGTCTCTTCATCAGTGAGACCATTGGACCACGCGTTTTCTCTGTGGATAGATTTTTTAATTCACAGAACACACATCTGTAATTGCTGTAGTAGGTATGACCATGTATACTGTTGTTTTCTATTTGTTTGTTTGTTTTCTAAAGGAATGTAGAAGGCTATGGGACTCTGGCCTAGAAAAGCTGTTGCATGCTATAAATGAAACTTACAGAGCCAACCTGGTAGGAGCTTGGAAGTCAATACTGCTGAGAATCACGTGGGCTGTGGAGGGCCTGATTCAAAAGGTTTCAGAGTGAACAATGTTAGCAACTGGACTAGAGATCGTTTCTTCTTGTGATATTTTGTGCTTTATGGACTTGTCCTAACAACCTGCCTAAGGTCAAATTTTAAAACAATGTACTAATTTCTTTGAAGAGGAAATTTCAGGAAAGCCTAATATAGACTCTGTCATGGGATTGTTAGTAATTATTCCTATACAGGTCTACAATAATATATATATATAACACATAGTTTGGAGGGGAAAAGGGCACTGTCAAGGCCTGTCCTGGTAGAGAGGCTACAACAGTGAAGGAGATTAGTAACATTAAGAAAAGACACAGTCATAGGGGAGGGGAGTAAGGGGAAAATGGGAGGGAGTGGGGAATGGGAGGATACAAGGGATGGGATAAGAATTGAGATGTAATATGAATAAATTAATAAAATATGTTTTTTAAAAGGCCAAATCTGCATTGAGATAATGGGAAAGATGCCTTTAGGGCAAGACACCACCCAGCAAAGCTTTCAACTTGTGAGAGAGAAAAATGCCTAAGGAATTCTCCACTCCTAGAAAGACACCACCCACAAAAGCTTCTGCAAAAGTCCTGCAGTGGTCAAGAGACTATCCCAGGCTGGCAGCTGAACTCGGCAGTGCCATCAACAAGATGCTGCCACTAAATTCATGACTAAAGATGTGGTGGACTCTTTCTCTGTGACTTCAGAGAGCTAGTGAGGCCAGGCAAGCGGCAGAAGTGTCTCAAGGGAGAGAAAAGGGCCCAGAGAGGCCACTGCATGAAGCTGTGAAAGTGGAGCCTGAGCTCTTTGGAAGACACACATTGTTAGAAGTGCCAGAGTCATGAGATCTCTTCCAAAGAGAGCAACAGACTGGGAGAGGAGCTGGTGAGAGGGAAGGAAGGATGATACAAGCACCAAATCTGGAGAGGCAGAGCCCACTGACCACATGTTTTGGAGTTTTCCCTGCTGAGTGCGGGTCTTGCTTTTGTGAAGTGTTTCTCAGTATACTCCAACCTTACCTTACAGAATGGCAATGTTGTAAGTCTGTAATTTACTTTTAACCTTATAGAGGGTTACAAGTAAACATTGCTTTGAGTCTCAGAAGACTCTTTGGACTTTTAATGAAACTATTAAAGGCGATCTTTTGAAGACTATACTAAATGCAATTTGCATTAGGATATGGCCACAAGAACATGGGGGTCAGGGAGTGAATGTGGTGGTTCCAGTGAGATGCTGTCCATGTTTTTGTAAATTGGTAGACATGTTTGGCTTAGCAGATGCAACACTGCAGAAGGATGTGTGCCACTGTGGATGAGCTTTGCAGTCCCAAAAGCTATGTGCACTCCCAGTGGTGGCCTCTCTTTATTTCTTATTTGCAGTTCTGAAAGTGAGCTCTCAAATGTTCCTCTAGACACCTGCCATTTCTGATCCACCATCAGGGACTGTAACCCTCTGGAACTATAAGCCTATAATTAAATCTTTCTTCTATAAGTTGCCTTGGTCACTGTGTCTTATGACAGCAACAAAAAGTAGTAAAGGAGATAATAAGCTGGGTAGACGCAAAGACACAAGAGTTGCAAATTATCTCAATCTCCAGGATGGCTCTTTGGGTGGGTACATTATCAAATATTTACCATCTTTTCACTAAATTTTGACATTTCTGGGTTTATTATGGTAAAGATATTATCTATTTTTATTCATATGTATATATTTGTATTTTCATTAAAAAGGCCATATTCAGAGAAAAATAACACCTCAAAACTCAATTATATATTGTTATCAGATAATACAGAAAGTGGAAATATGTTTGAATTAATAAAGAAATAGAAAAATGTACATGTATGTGGTAACAAAATAAGATGAAGTAAAACCGGTCATATACAGAGTTTAAATAAAGAACAAAGCAGCAATTAATAATGTTACTTCTTGATTAAAACCAAATAATTTGGGGAATATAACAAAATATGTAAAAGTACTTCAATGACAAAGTGATACTTATCAGGTCCTATCTACGTAAGTTTGAATTAAAACAGATAAAATATTTTTCATATGGCATAAAACATGTGCTATCATAAACATCTCAGAAATCAAACTGTTTCTGAACTTATTCTAATTTCTTGTTTAGCGTCTCTACATTACACCCATCACCAGTAGCCCAGTTGTTCTGTGCTCAGCACATTTTCATTATAGAAGACCAGAAAGAGTTCTTTACTGAACATCAAGCAGACATGCAGCAGGGTCTGAGACAGTTGCCTACCTATCATCGCTTACTCCGCAGACTGATCCTTTTAATAAGGCAGTAGCACTGTTAGATCTACTTCTCCTGTGACCCACAGAGGAACATAAAGGGAGAATCAAATGAAGGTGAAAGGACTGACAGAGAAATGGCAGGTGAGTAGGAGGACGGACCTCCTGATGTCTCCTCAGCCTGCGTCTGGTCCTCCTTGGTATTTTTACATATTACAGGCAGGGGTAACACAAAAGCCATGTCCCATTTATATATTAAAACACATATATAGACCTAGGGGAGGGGAAAAGGGTGAAAAAGGGAGGGAGGGGAGAACAGGAAGATAAAACTGAGTGGATAACAATAGAGATGTAATCTGAATAAATTAATAAAATAAAATGCAGTATCATCTATTAAAAAACACATATATTCCATTTTACAACTAAACCATGTAGCTGTATTGATAAAAGAAAGTTATATCTACCTATAAATATGTATTATAATTATATTCTATAAAAGTATGTATTATAATTATATTCTATATAAATATGTATTATAATTATATTCTCTCTATATAATGATTTAAGTTGGCAAGTCCAAGACATGTGTTTAAGTATAGTAAGAGAGATAATAAGCAGAAGTATAAATTCTAAGAATAAATTGAGGAGACACACAAGACTCCAATAAAATGATGAAATAACGATGTTCCTTGTGTGGAAGCCATCAGACAGCTGTGAAAATTGCCCTCATTTGCTCTCTTCCGGGATGTCCTATTCAAGCTTCCCATCAAAACATTGGGATGATTGAAAACGGTCACAGAGCGTTCCCACAGCTTTTTAAAAGGCAACTCGGTTCCCTGTGTTCTATTGTTCCTACTTTTTAAGAACTAATCTAATTTAAACAGTGACTCCAAGAAGCTTTTCCCCAACAGGCAGTTAGCTTTGCTACAGTGGGGTATATGTCTCCAAATATTTAGTGTTTCACGATGATGGTAGACTTGGGTCTATCTGTGTCTATAATTAAATGAACAAGTTAACATGTTGACACTTGTTTAAATAGTATTGCAGCAGCACTCCGTCAGTCTTTCCCAGCCCCATTTTTTATGCCTCATTTTTTACCACTTGGAAAAACAAAACACCAAGCTACAACAAAACAAAGACAAATAAACAAGTGAATATAGCCCGTGGTTCCCAACTTCACTACACAGAAGAGTTACAATAATTGGGGCCTTTCTTAAACAATGCCACAAATATGACAGAGTCACACGGATGGAGAAAAGGTGGCTGGCATCTGGGATATGTCTGCAAAGAAGGTTGGTGAGAACATTGATTTTATGCTTTCCATGAACTGAATGTTTGTCCCCGTAAGGCCCAAGGTGACGTATTCAGGAGTTGTGAACACCACAGGACATCAGAAGGATGGAGCCCTCATTAGTGGCCTTCGTAGGAGGGCTCCAGGACCTTCACCTGCTCCGTCTGCCACATGAAGCTACAATAGAGAGGTGCTGTCTATTTCTGTCTTCTCTATTTTCCTTTGTTTATAGATTTTAGGGTAGAAGTCCTTCACTTCCTTCTTCACCTATTATCTCTAAGCATTTCATTTTACACCGATTATACAATTATGTAAGGTAATATTCTTTAGATTTCCTTTGAGATAGTTTATTGACAATAATAAGTAACGTGATTTTACTGAAAGTTTTTGTTTTGTTTTGGTTTGGTTTTGGTTTTGGTTTTGGTTTTGGTTTTGGTTTTGGTTTTGGTTTGTTTTCTTACTACTTCTAACTGTTCAGGTGGATTCTCTAGGTTTTCAGTATATAAGAACATGTAATTTGTAAAATGAGAAAAATTTACATTCTTCTCTAATTTGGACGTTGCATTTATGTTTATTGAATATCTGCTCTGGCAAAGATTTCTAGCACATACTGAAGAGAAGTAGTGACATGGGCACTTTTGTCTTGCTGCTGATTCTTCATGAAATTCCTTTGTCTGGTCTCTACTGAGTACAATGCTATTAGCTTTGGGCGTGTCATACATAAAATTTACTGTGCTGATATTCATGCCTTTGACAGTTAATTTTTAGAGGATTTTAGCATAAAAGAAGGCTGCATTCTAGCTATTATAAGCATAGTTGAGCAGATGTCCCTGTTGTAGGGTGGAGTATCTTGAGGGTATATTCCCAGGAGTGGCATTGCTGGGTCTTAAGGTAGACTTATTCCCAGTTTCCTGAGATAGCGCCAGATTGATTTCCAAAGTGGTTGTACAAGTTTGCACACCCACCAGCAAGGTAGCAATGTTCCTCTTTCTCCACATCCTTGCCAGCATGTGCTGTCACTTGAATTTTTTATCTTAGCCATTCTGATAGGTGTAAGATAGAATCTCAGAGTTGTTTTGATTTGCATTTCCCTGATGACTAGGGATGTTGAATATTTCTTTAAGTGTTTTTCAGCCACTCAGTATTCCTCTGTTGAGACCTTTCTGCTACAGACAGAATTCTACCTAAAAATGCGCAAGCTTGGATGCAGGCAGAGTTGGCAGCCAAACTCTGCCAAGACAGGGTAAGCAAGTCCTCAATAGTTCCCGTCTCACAAATAGGTCTGTCAGATATATTGAGGCAGAAGGCTGAAGATGATGCTCCAACGTTAGAGAGAGTTTTGGGTGACTGTTCAAGCAGTAAACTGCCTCTGTCATTTTTTTCTTCTTCTTCTCAGTTTGGAAATTGCTAACCTATACTTTCAGTTAACTCAATTAACTTTCATTCCTTCTCAAATCTCTGATGGGGTTGAAGGCCAGATAGTTTAGTCTTACAATTAACCTAAGCTGTGTAGGGGTTAAGATGTTTTTAGGTCTAGATAGAAATTTTGAGTTGGCACTGATGAAAGATGATAGATACTGATTCTCATTCAGAATTTTAGACTCACCAAGATAGGAAAGATGTTTTCTACAAGGATGCCAAATACAATTAGCCAAAACGCCTTGAATGTAACATTCATATGATCCCTGATTATATTTTGGTTCTTCTTGATGTATGTAATTTTTCTACTCACATGTAATAATATAAATGTATATGCCAAAAAATTAAAATATAATGATCATAATGAGTGAGTTAACCCAGAAGCAGAAAGAGTCAAATGGTATATACTCACTTATATCTGGACACTAGCCCAAGGGGCATGTCCCAAGAAAGTCTTCGCTTACCAGGAAAGTGGGACAGAGGGGAAGACTTCCTATTGAGACTCTAGGTGAGAGAATCAAGGGACAATGGGGAAATAGAAGGACCCAGAGGGTCCTAGAAGCCTACAAGTAGATCATTATGATGGGCAGATCTGGGCCCAGGAATCCTGCTTAAACTATGGCACCAGCCAAGGACAATACATACATGCAGTAAACTTCGAACCCCTACCCAGATCTACCCAATGGAGAGGACATTCTTCACAGTTAAGTGGAGAGTGGGGTCTGACTTTCACGTGAACTCTGGTGCCCCATATTTGACCATGTCCCCTGGATGGCGAGGCCTGGTGGCACTCAGAGGAAGGATAGCAGGCTACCAAGAAGAGACTTAAAACCCTATGAGCATATACAGGGGGAAGAGGTCCCCCTCATTCACAGTCATAGGGGAGGGGATTAAGGGGAAAATCGAAGGGACGGAGGAATGGGAGGATACAAGGGATGGAATAACAATTGAGATGTAATATGAATAAATTAATAAACTATATTAAAATATATTTTTAAAAAAGGTTGCATTCATCAAGTGTGCTTGCTGTACCATTGAGAAATCATATGATTTTATCCATATTCTATTGGTATGCTATATTACATGGATAGATTTGTATTTGTTGAATTGTCCTTATATAAAAAGACAAAATTTCATGTGGTTCGGGTGAATTTTAAAGTGATACTGAATTAGGCTTACTAGCATTATTTATTTATTTTTTATTAATTTATTCATATTACATCTCGATTGTTAGCCCTTCCCCTGTTTTCTCCCATTCTTCCCTCCCTCCCATTTCTCCCCTTCTTCCCTCCCCTATGTCTGTGACTGAGGGAGACCTCCTCCCCCTATATATGCTCTCAGAATATCAAGTCTCTTCTTGGTAACTAGCTATCCTTCCTCTGAGTGCCACCAGGTCTCCCCATCCGGGGGACATGGTCAGAAAAGGGGCACCAGAGTTCGTGTGAGAGTCAGATCTCACTCTCCACTCATCGGTGGAGAGTATCATGTTCGTCGGCTAGGTCTTGGTAGGGGTTCGAAGCTTGCTGCCTATATTCTCCTTGGCTGGTGCCTTAGTTTGAGGAGGACCCCAGAATCCAGATCTGCCTGTCATAAAGTTCTTCTTGTAGGTTTCCAGGACCCTGTGGGTCCTACTATTTCCTCTTTCTTCCATGCTACTCTTGCCTAAAGTCTCAATCGGATATCCTCTCCTCTGACCCACATTCTTGGTAAATAAAGATTTTCATGGTACGTATCCCTTGGACTAGTGTTTTGATATAAGTGAGTATATACCGTTTGTCTCTTTTTGCTTCTGGGTGAACTCACTCATTATGATAATTTCTAGATCAATCCATTTCTCCACAAATTTTGGGAATTCCTCGTTTTTAATAGCTGAGTAGTATTCCATCGTGTAAATATACCACAGTTTCTTAGTCCCTTCTTCTACTGAGGAACACTTAGGCTGTTTCCATGTTCTGGCTATTATGTATAGAGCAGCTATGAACATGGTTGAGCATATGTCCCTGTTATGTGGTAGGGCATTTTCTGGGTATATTCCAAGGAGTGGGATGGCTGGGTCTTAAGGAAGCCCTATTCCCATTTTTCTAAGAAAGTGCCAGATAGCTTTCCAAAGTGGTTGTACTAGTTTGCATTCCCACCAGCAATGAAGGAGTGTTCCTCTCTCTCCACATCCTCGCCAACATGTGGTGTCATTTGAGTTTTTGATCTTAGCCATTCTGATGGGTGTAAGATGGAATCTCAGTGTCGTTTTGATTTGTATTTCTCTGATGACTAACGAGGACGAGCATTTCTTTAAGTGTTTCTCGGCCATTTGATATTCCTCTGTTGAGAATTCTATGTTAAGTTCCAAGCCCCATTTCGCAATTGGGTTGTTTGGTTTTGTGGTGTTTAATTTCTTGAGTTCTTTATATATTTTGGATATTAAACCTTTGTCAGATGAAGGGTTGGTGAAGATCTTTTCCCATTCTCTAGGCTGTCGCTTTGTTCTCTTGACAGTGTCTCCTGCCTTACAGAAGCTTCTCAGCCTCATGAGGTCCCATTTATTAATTGTTGACATTAAGGCCTGGGCTGTTGGTGTACTGTTCAGGAAGTTGTTTCTTGTGCCTATGTATCCCAGGCTCTTCCCCACTTTTTCCTCTAACTGAATTAATGTCTCTGGTTTTAAGTTGAGGTCTTTAATCCATTTGGGCTTGAGTTTTGTGCATGGTGACAAATAAGGGTCTAATTGCATTTTTCTACATGTAGACATCCAGTTAGACCAGCACCATTTGTTGAAGATGCTATCCTTTTTCCATGGAATAGATTTGGCTTCTTTGTCAAAAATCAAGTGAGCAAATGTGTGTGGATTCATCTCTGGGTCTTCGATTCGATTCCATTGATCCACCAGTCTATTGCTTTGCCAGTACCATGCTGTTTTAATTACTGTTGCTCTGTAGTACAGCTTGAGATCAGGTATGGAGATTCCTCCAGAGGATCTTTTGTTGTATAGGATTGTTTTTGCTATTCTGGGTTTTTTATTTCTCCATATGAATTTGAGAATTGATCTTTCAATATCTTCAAAGTATTTTGTAGGTATTTTGATAGGGATTGCATTGAATCTGTAAATTGCTTTTGGTAAGATGGCCATTTTTACTATGTTGATTCTCCTGATCCACGAACAAGGTAAATCCCTCCATCTTCTCATGTCATCTTCAATCTCTTTCTTCAGAGGTTTGAAGTTTTTTTTCGAATAAGTCCTTCACTTGCTTGGTTAGAGTTACTCCTAGATATTTTATATTGTTTGTGGCTATCGTGAAGGGAGTAGTTTTCCTAATTTCTTCCTCTGCCTGTTTGTCATTTGTATACAGGAAAGCTACTGACTTTTTTGAGTTTATTTTGTATCCTGCCAATTTGCTGAAGGTGTTTATCAGCTGTAGGAGTTCTCTGGTGGAATTTTGTGGGTCACTTATATACACTATCATATCATCTGCAAATAAGGATAATTTGACTTCTTCCTTTCCCATTTGGATCCCCTTGATCTCCTTTTGCTGTCTTATTGCTCTGGCTAGAACTTCAAGAACTATACTGAAGAGATAAGGGGACAGGGGGCAGCCTTGTCTGGTTCCCGATTTTAGAGGAATTTCCTTGAGTATCTCTCCATTTAATTTAATGTTGGCTGTTGGTTTGCTGTATATGGCCTTTATTATGTTTAGATAAGTGCCTTGTATTCCCGATCTCTCCAGAACTTTGAATGTAAATGGGTGTTGGATTTTGTCAAATGCTTTTTCTGCATCTAAAGAGATGATCATGTGGTTTTTCTCTTTAAGTTTGTTTATATGGTGGATTACATTGATGGATTTCTGTATGTTAAACCATCCCTGCATGCCTGGAATAAAGCCTACCTGGTCATGGTGAATGATGTCTTTGATATGCTGTTGTATTCACTTTGCGAGAATTTTGTTGAGTATTTTTGCATCAATGTTCATAAGAGAAATTGGTCTGAAATTCTCTTTTTTGGTTGGATCTTTGTGAGGTTTAGGTATCATGTGACTGTGGCCTCATTGAAGGAATTTGGTAATATTCCGTCCATTTCTATCTTTTGGAATAGCTTGAATAGTATCGGCATTAGCTCCTCTTTGAAGGTCTGGTAGAATTCTGCGCTGAAACCATCTGGCCCTGGGCTTTTTTTGGTTGGGAGACTATCAATGGTTGCTTCTATTTCTATAGGTGAAATAGGGCTATTTAATTTGTTTATCTGGACTTGGTTCAATTTCGGCAAATGGAATTGGTCGAGAAATTTGTCCATTTCCATTAAATTTTTGAATCTTGTGGCATAAATGCCTTTAAAGTAGGTTCTTACGATTCTTTGTATTTCTTCGGTGTCTGTTGTTATGTCTCCCTTTTCATTTCTGATTTTGTTAATTTGGATAGTGTTTCTCTGTCTTTTAGTTAGATTGGCTAACAGTTTGTCTATCTTGTTAATTTTCTCAAAGAACCAGCTCTTGGTTTTGTTGATTCTTTGGATTGTTCTCTTTGTTTCTAATTTATTGATTTCAGCTCTGAGTTTGATTATTTCTAGGCATCTACTCCTCTTGGGTGTTTCTGCTTCTTTTTTTTTTAGAGCTTCCAGATGTGTTGTTAGGTTGTTTATGTGGGATGATTCCTTTTTCTTTTGAAGGCACTTAGTGCTATGAATTTTTCTCTTAGCACTGCTTTCAATGTGTCCCACAAATTTGGGTATGTTGTTCCATCATTTTCATTGAATTTCAGGAAGTCTTTTATTTCTTCCCTTATTTCTTCCGTGACTCATGTATCATTAAGTAGAAAGTTGTTTAGTTTCCACGTGTTAGTATGCTTTTTGTTTTTTCTGTTGTTGTTGAAGTCCAGCCTTAGACCATGGTGATCTGATAAGATACAAGGTATTATTTCAATCTTCTTCTATCTATTGAGGTTTGCTTCATGACCAACTATGTGATTAATTTTAGAGAATGTTCCATGGGGTGCTGAGAAAAAGGTATAATCCTTTGCATTTGGGTGGAAAGTTCTGTAGATATCCGTTAGATCCATTTGATTCATGACATTGGTTAATGAGGTTATTTCCTGGCTTATTTTTTGATTCAAAGACCTATCCTTGAGTGAAAGAGGGGTGTTGAAGTCTC
The DNA here is from genome assembly GCF_903995435.1 of Acomys russatus. Lineage (NCBI taxonomy): Eukaryota > Metazoa > Chordata > Mammalia > Rodentia > Muridae > Acomys > Acomys russatus. Next base: position 27,337,451 of record NC_067157.1, on the reverse strand, counting down.
CTACTATTAATGTGTGGGTATCAATGAGTGGGGCAAGCTTTGTTAATAACTCTTTCACAAATGTGGGAGCCCTTGTATTCGGAGCATAGATGTTCAAAATTGTGATGTCTTCTTGGTTGACTTTACCTTTGACGAGTACGAAGTGACCATCCTCATCTCGTTTGATTAATTTTGGTTGAAAGTCTATTTTATTAGATATTAGAATGGCTACCCCAGCTTGCTTCCTGTGACCATTTGCTTGGAATATTTTTCCCCAACCTTTTACTCTGAGGCAATGTCTGTCCTTGTGGTTGAGGTGTGTTTCTTGAATGCAGAAAAATGTTGGGTCATGTTTATGTATCCATTCTGTTAGTCTGTGTCTTTTTATTGGAGAGTTGAGACCATTGACGTTGAGAGATATTAATGACCAGTGATTGGTAAGTCCCTTCATTTTTGGTATTTGTAACAGTTGAGATTTTGTGAGGTTGTGATTTTGCAATGGTATATTTACTTATTTCCTATGTAGTTTTGGTTGTAGTTTGACCAGTTGGGGTGGAGTTTTCCTTCTAACAGCTTCTGTAAAGCCAGATTTGTGGCTAGGTACTGTTTGAATTTGTTTTTGTCATGAAATAACTTGTCTTCTCCGTCAATGGTTATTGATAATTTTGCTGGATATAGTAGTCTTGCCTGGTATCCGTGTTCTCTTAGGGTTTGCAGCACCTCTGTCCAGGCCCTTCTGGCTTTCATGGTCTCTGCTGAGAAGTCAGGAGTAATTCTGGTAGGTTTGCCTTCGTATGTTACTCGGCCTTTTTCTTTTGCCGCCTTCAATATTTTTTCCTTGTTCTGTATATTTTGTGTTGTTATTATTATGTGGCGGGAAGATTTTCTTTTCATGTCTATTCTATTTGGTGTTCTGTAGGCCTCTTGTATGCTCGTATGCATCTCTTTCTTCAAATTGGGAAATTTTTCCTCCATTATTTGATTAAAGATGTGTTCTGGGCTGTGGGGTCAGCTGTATCCCTATTATTCGCAAGTTTTGTCTTTTCATGTGGTCTTTTAGTTCTTGAATGGTCTGTGTTAGGAACTTTTCAGATTTAGCATTTCCCTGAATAGTTGTTTCCAGTTCTGCGATTGTATCTTCAAGTCCTGATGTTCGTTCTTCCATTTCTTGCAATCTGTTAGATAAGGCCACCTCTGAGATGCTTGCTTTCCTCTTTGCAGACTCTTGATCACGTTTTTCTTCTGTGTGTTCCTGCATCATAGCTTCCATTTTTATCTTCATGTCTTGGACTGTTTTAATGATTTCCATCATCTGGTTATTTATATTTTTCAGAAATTCTTCAAGTGCCTCTTTAATGACTCTTTTAACTCTTCAGCCCTCTTGTTTGCCTCCTCCTGCAATTGTTTACAGATTTTATTTGTTTCTTCCATTATCATCTTCTTTACTAAGGACTTGAGGTCATTTTCTTGCCTCTCCATTGCTGTTAGGTTCTCTAGGTTGTTTTCATTGGGAATGTTGGAATCCGGAGATGCCAAACTGTTTTGGTTTTTGATAGGATTCTTACGCTGTCCTCTTGTCATTTTGATGGCTCTGGTGTTGGAAGGTATTTTGCAGTGACCTTCGCTGGTTGAGAGTGGTTAATTGATGACAGATTTTAGGTCAGGTGCTCTTACCTGTGGGGATCAGGGGGTATTTTTGTGGAACAGGTAGGTGATCCGGTTTTACTCCTGGTGATTTTCGTCTGCCCCCTGGGCTCCAGGCTGAGCTAGCCAAAGTAGGTATCTGTTTGGACTTTACTGCTGTAATTCAGATCAGCAGTCTTGGGACCTAGAATAAGGTCCGCACACAAACGTTCTGGCTGAGTAGGCTGATCCCAGCTGCCTGTCCTTCCTGTGGATTTGTAGTCAAGACCCCAGGTAGATCAGATCTTCTGGGGGTGTAGCTGTCTTTTAGCTCTGCCTCTATAACCTGTAGCAGTGCCCAACCTCTCCCAGTACTATATGCCTGGAGGGACCAAGGTCGCTCTTGGTCAGCAATTAGGCACTGCAAGCAAGACCCTCTTTTCATCTCCCAATAAAGTGAGAGTGCCTGCCTTGCTCGGGCCAGGATCTCCACTGGACACTCTCATTCAGGGAGTAGGGAGCACTGTGCCAGGGCCTTGCGGCTGGGCAGTTAGTAAGACTGGCTCTGCAGAGCTCTGGACCCAAATCTTTCCACCGGGGTATGTGGGTCCCCTCCCACTCTGGGTCAGCAATTAGACACTGCAAACATGCCCTGTCCACGTCTTGTCTCCCGATAATGTGAGAGTGCCTGCCTTGCTCAGGCCAGGATCTCCAGCTGGGCTCTCTCGTTAGGGGAGCTGGGAGCAGGGAGCGGGGAGCGGGGAGCGGGGAGCGGAGCATAAGACCAGTGCCTTGAGGCTGGGTAGGGACAAAAGGGTTGCAGAGCTCTGGCGGAAGCCCACAGACCCAGGTCTTCCTGCAGGGCTAATAAGTTCAGCTATAGCTCTAGGCAAGACCCACGTCTCCCGATGGGTCTGTGGAAGCAGTTCAAGCTGATTTCTCACTGCCGCTGTTTGCAGGCTCAGTCCGCTATGATTGGTGTTAAGTTTGGCCCCGGATGGCCAGCGAGCTGTAGTCCCACTATAACTGTCTCTGTTGGGTCCCGCCGCCTGTGTTTTCAGTCGGCCTAGGCGGGTGACCTCTGCAGTTTGGGGTTGTGTGGAAGGAGGAATCCTAGGGCAGATTCACCCTCTTTGCTGAGATTCCTCTGGACTCTGGAAAAACCCCTCCCTAAACAGCGAGTCTGTGCTTTATACACAGGCTGCAGTTTGCATGTGGATTCCGTCTCAGAGTTTGGGGAGTGCGTTTAGCACCTCCGGGATGTTGCTTGACCCAGGGGGGTAGGCCCCCTGTTTTGTCTGCGGCCTTTGGGGCCCCACTCACCTACAGTTCTCAAAGTCCAGCAATCTGTTGCTCCTCTTATGTCTCTGGTCTCCATGGAGTAGATCAGATACGTGGCTTAATGGTCGGCGCCATCTTGGAATCCTAGCATTATTTTTTTTTTTAAATTTTAGGTTCAACCATGATATTGACTTGTAATTTCTCCTCAATGTCTTTGTCTAGATTTAATACTAAAGTTTTATAAAGTTACTAATTTTTAGGAAAGGGTTTGAGAAGGGTTAGTATCACTTCTTTAAACTTTGGTAGAGTTCAGCAATCCATCAGGTACTGGGCTTTTCTTGAAACAAAGACTTAAAAAATATTCTAGCTATTTAATTTATGTTTGCATGTGTGTATGCATATGTGCACATGCCTGTGCATGTCTGAGTGTGTGTGCGTATGTGCATGTTTGCGTGCATAGACATAGTGCATAAAAGCACACATATGAAGATCAGAGGACTCCTTGTGAAAGTCACCTCCCTTCTTTCTCCATGTGGGTCCTAGGGTCTGAATTCAGGTCTTCAGGCTTTATGGCAAGCTGGTTTATCCACTTCACCACCTCGCCACCTCACCACCTTGCCCCCTCGCCTCCTCGCCCCCTCGCCCCCTCGCCCCCTCGCCACCTCGCCACCTCGCCAGTGCTTCTCGGAAGTATTTATAAGTGGGTCAGTTTCCTTATTCTTTTGGATTATTGGGTTTTCTAGTTCTTCATGACTTAGCCTTGGGGGACTATCTGTGTCTAAAAATCTATCCATGTCTCCTGAGCTATTCCAATTTATTGTTCACAGTTGAAAAAAAAAAGTTGTTCACAATAATCTTGGATCAGCTCAGCACACATGATATCAGTTGTAATCTATCCTCTTTTATTTCTGATCTCCTTTGAATCTTATTTTTTTTCTGGTAATTTAGCTTGGTTCTGTCAACATTGCTTATATGTATGTATGTATGTGTGTGTACGTATGTACGTACGTACGTATGTGTGTATGTATATATTCTAGTTTTATTGATCATTTCAGTTTTGTTATTTCTACTCTGATCTTTATTGTTTCCTGACTTCCATTAACTATGGACTAATTTGTTATATTTATGCTTTGAGGAACAACAGTGGGCGGATAGAAACTTTTTTTGTTGCTTTTCAGTGTACTTGTTTGTATTCAACTCACTGTTAGAATTGCTTTAGCTTCATTCTTGAAGTTTTGAGACACTGTCTTTCCATGCTCGCCTCATAATTTATTTTGAAATTTTTTTTTAGTATTCTCTTCAATCTGTAATATGTGCTGAAGAGCTTTGCTTCACTTTTGAATATTGGTAAAAATTTCCAAAATTTCTTTTTGAGCCAAGGGAATATAGATGAACATTTAAAAATAGCTTAATATGAAAAATACTTAACTTTTAACAGCACTTATTTTAATTTATATTCCTGTGTATATGTGTGTGCAGAGGGAGTATAAACATATGTGTACAAGAACTCACTGAGGCCAGAAGCAGGTATCAGAGTCTCTGAAACTAAAGTTATAAACAGATTCTGGGAACCAAACTCCAATCCTTTGCTAGAGCACCATGCAGTCTTAACCACTGAGCCATTTACCTACACCCCCCCACACACACACACAAAATAATAAACTTCTTAAAGACACACACACAAACAATTCTTCCACAAAGCTAACTCTTTGTGTGTTATTTCAGCGACCACTCAGCTTTCTCCGTAAGCAAAGTCAAGGGCAGCAATCAATGAGGTAACCGGATCCCAAAATAGCAAAATGAGGTCAGAAATCATGACATAGCCACAGCATCTTAAAGAGGAACAGCAGAGAATGTTTGAGACATTCTGTTATTCTTTGAGTGTTCATTATCACATTCTAACTTGCTGTATGATTCTGTTCATCATCCTGCTGTTGGGCTTTTGTGTACAATTCAACCGAACAGTTCAGTTTCTACTTGAGTTTATGCGAATTCCACATCCTAATAATAGGCACAGTTGCCAGATGGAATTTAGTTGTTATACTGGTATAATCAGTATTCCATATTCTTGCCACAATGCAATGTTTTCTCTGCTAATCTCAGTGGTGAAGCGCAGCATGATTAAATCATTTGCTCATGATAGGCTGTGAGTAAATAGAGCTGGGAACTGTTACCATCCCTTAGTAATAAGTGTCTGAAGACAATCTGTTTATAAAATAGGAGCTACTTTTTTTCTAAATAAATTATTTTTTTCCCTTTGGTTAGTGCTTATCTTGAATGCTAAAACACTAAAGAATCTCTTAAGTATAATTGGTAAGTATTTGATCAAGTTGTCCCAATGACTGCCCCTTATATTTAAAATAGTAATGTATTAAAAGCACTTCACAGAGGGGTCAAGAATATGTAAACAAAGTCACTAGTACAATACTAGGTTTGTATAACCAGAATAAAAATAAATAATCAAAGCTCTCACTGATTCAATGAAGATTGATGATATTTGCCTATTCCTTGTAATACCACTTCTTTGTCTCTCAGTCAGCAATAGCTCATTAGATGCTGTTGTGAAAAGTGAGTGAGATAGCAAAGAGCCTTACCATTTCCTTGGTTATCACTGCATTCAAAGATACTTTTCTACATCTCTGTCCTGTAGCTGAATAAGTGCCGGGACACTTTCCAAATTTTGTTATTCCACAGGCTGAGGCCACGTGGAAGCGTCAAACCCTTCCTTGGTCTCAGGCATTCTATTAGAAAACCTGATTACAAAACACGATCAATTTTTTTTACATCATTAGTTAATTGACCAACTAAACTAAAATCTCAAATCAAGTAGAAATGAGAACTTACTTCTTGATATAGATTATATGCATTTGTCCTATCTTACATGCATAGAATAGGCTAATTTTTAGGAAGTAAACATAAACATCATGTTGGGTGAGCCCCACACTATCAGACCATTTGAGCCCAGAGCCCTGAACTAATCCTACTTGGCGAAATCAGACTTCAGAGTTGGGTCAACCTTCATTATACGATAACTTTTCTCACTCATTATGAAGACATAACTAGCAAAGACCCTTCGGAATACCAGTTCTTCTTAAGGTTATTATGTTACGTGAAAGGAGGTGTAAAAACAGAGAACACCACACTGCTTCTGAAATCATCAAGTGGCTGTGTGGAAATCAATACAGGAGACACAGTTAGGGAACGCATACCTTCCTTCACTGAAAATGATATGGCTTTCAGGTGAGCTTTGACTCGCTTAATTAATGATGGGATAGTTCATTAAATGATTAAGGTAAAACCCGGGATTGCACTATATGGCTATAAATTAGAGGGGAAGAATGATGCTCCATTTGATAACAGATAAGTGATACTGTTGAGGTCAAAGGAAAGTTTGAGTAATCTGTGAACATGATATTAATAATTGACTTTCTTGATCCATGTGCAGTCTGAAAGAATAAGTGGAGAGTAGGTGAGAACAATTAACCCGCCCTATCTATTGATTCCCTATCACCAGCAATGACCTGAGAGAATGGACTGCCGTCTCACTCATGATTGGAAAGGCTTATTTTTTAATAGTCACATGGCTACTGGGATCAATAAAGGACCAAGATGTCTTCATCCATTAACAAAGCAAGTCCAGTTTGAAGGTAAGATCCTCTGGAAACTCATCCGCCGATTATCTAACCTAAAGAATAATCATACTGTATGGATGGCATTTCCACTCCACCATCAGACAGTGTTCTGAGATTTCTTAGCAACCAAGAACTAACTCAAGGCTGACCCCATTCTAATGGGCAGAAATAAGCCCAGGTTAGCTGGGTAAGCAGCAGCAGCATTAAGACCTGCTGCTACCCAGTTGCTCAGATACCAAGGAGTCCCTAAAGGCATAAAGGAGAATCTTCTGTGAGGTGTGCTAATTTCCTCATTCCCAGAACAGCCATTTGTAGCTTAGGAGTACATGCAGACACTACCAAGTCAGGTCAAGACCTAGAGAAGGGATGCTTAATTCTTGGATGTAGTGTCAGTCTATTCTGATAGCTGTTACTTTCTCACACCGTGGCATCCTATGACAACTATGACCTCATCGTGGATTGCGGTCTGTGTCCTTAAGCATCTTCACCATCCCCTTATATTATTACTCGTCCATCTCCAAGCTGGTAAAGGGGACCAGCTGGATGACTTCTCTATGATTATTCAAGAGACTGACAGCAAAACGGGGTCAATAATAATCTATCAAAGTTCAACATCTCTAGGCTTAAGCTCTAGTCAGTGACACTCTCTCATGTACAAGGGGGAGGTGTTTGAATGTCATTTCCAAAACCCATCATGAATCCATATATGAGCCTAAATAATTTGGGGATGAGGATCAGTCTTTATTATTTAACTCAGCCTAACATGAATATTGTGAATAAAAATGAGAAAGTTAAGAACAGAAGGCATGCAGGTTTATGCAACACAAACTCTGACTTCCACCATAAATTATATGCATTTAGCAGTCCAAGTTTAATTTGAGAATCAAGTGTCACAGCTTCCTCAAGTCTCAGGAATAAGAAACAATTTACTCAAGAGACTTGATATCCAAGACCCTTGTAAGTGTCACGCTATTAGCCAACTAGTATCAAAGCTTTGGTTCTTAAGTTTTAAACTGAACTGTTGTATTTTATTTACATGAAATTGCATTGATCCATATTTTTATCATTGCTCCCAATTAATTAACACATGCTCATCTTTTACTTCATGTCTAAACCATCCGCACAGATCCACTTGAGTTGTGCTTGAGAAATAAGTGCCAAACATCAATAAATAACTATCTATGAAATGGACAGGAACCTTTGTCACAATATCGAGAAAATAATAGTGATAAGAAACCATATCCCTTTATCTAAAAATTGCTAACTAGACAAATAGCAGATGCAAGGTATAATTTCAAAAATGAAAAATGGCAAGAGGTACACTACCTGCTGTAAATCCAGAGTAATTGTTACATAATGGTATTCAACTCCATTCTTGATACTGGGACTCTGCCACCAAGTGTTCTTGCCATCGATAGCATTTGTGATAGGGTGTCTCTCTGTGGAGTTGGCAGCAGCATGAGAAAGGAGAAGAGATTAAATAATGAGGTTATAGCTGTCTCTTAAAAAAAAAGGCAAAACAAAGATGAAGAGGTATAACAAGCCTATGGATATCAAGCATTGAAAGGAATAATTCTTATCTTCACAACAGCTCTGTGGTTTCATAGTTCTACACACCATGCAGGAAGCCATGAGAAGCCTAAGCCACAGAGTACTAAACACTGGCTGCCAGCTACAATGGCCAGCCTTAAAGCTACCTCCAGAAACTAAGTGCAATGAAATACTATAGAAACCCAACTGGTATGCGGATCATTCGATAAAGGAAAACTCTCCTGTCAGAAAGATGCTCGAACATTGCCTGTTCACACATATTCTTTATGGCGGAGACTTGGGAAATCTAGTATATATGTGGCTTTAGTATAAAATAATGTCATTTCTACCTATGAGATTTTTTTGTAACAAGTCTTTAACTTGACACCTTTCTACCATGATTAGAAACTATAGTGAGAGATTGTATCACTAATTCCTGAGGAGGAATCTAATCAACATTGGGAAGCCAGGAGACTAGCACATGAAACTCCAGTGTACCAACCAATCACAGGCTTTCCCTCCCAAACCCAATCCAGATAGATTTGAAGAAAACTTATTGTGGGTTGCAAAGAGAGACTGGAGACAAGAAGGATGTGTGGCCAATGCCTCCAACCATGACTGTCTTTCACTATAGGTCTCTTCTTTCTTCCAAGCCTGGATTCTTGTGTCTTCAAATTCACCTTGCATATCTAACAGAATAAAAATGTCCTCACACCCCACAACCTTGTTATGGTTTGGGTTGTTCTGCAATCTTTTCTCACATGTCCGAGGTTCTGAGTCCTTTCTCCTCATCTAAATATGTACACACCACACATGGCTGAGGATGACAGGAATGGCGACTGCTGGCATTCTTGCTTTTGTTCTCAGGGCTGGGGTAAAATTGCCTGAGTCTCTCAGACCTCACATGGAAGCTAGGAAATCTGCTTCCTGAAATTTGCTCCCCACAAAATGCCATGTAATTCTGAGGCACAGTGTGGTGGTTAATTTTGGTTCTGAACCTAACCCAATCTGGAATCAACTAACAGACAAGCTGCTGACACACCTTTGAAGAAACATGAATGTACCTTCCAACGGCAGCCCAGATCAACGGAGGTCTAAGAGGAAAGTTTCATGCTTTTTGCCTCGTTGCCTTTGCATTTCGCTAGCTGGTTTGTCTACTCTCTTGCTGCCTCTATGTGGCCTCTGCTGTTACATACAGGATCCATGTTCTTCAGGCTTCCAATATTCACTGAAGATCAATGGCTCTCCAGGATCCTCATTCTTCCCCGCAGGACTTCAGTACCAGGTTGGGACTGCTAACTGAATGGCTACTGAAGACCCAGCTTCTCTCACATGAAGGAAGCCATTGTTGGCCTATCCAGACTGCATTGTGCAAGTCAACATTAGAAATGTCCCTTTAATGTATACGCATTTTACAAGTGCTGTTCTACAGAGTCCTGAAATAATTTGTGTAGCTCCAAGGATCAATGATACCCTCTTAATTTGTCAACATAATACAGGAGGCAGGATATGTATTTTGTCTAATGATATGGGATGAAACACCACAAGACTTGAGGTGTAAAAAACAGGCATATAAAATGCTAGCTCTTTCCTGGCTCCACCATTTAGTATTTAACTAGCCATGGACAAATGACTTAAATTCCATTTTGTCCCTAAAATAGGAATGGCAAACTCCATGCCTATTTTCCATTACTTTCTAGATCCTTAACTAGCAGGAAAAAAATTAAATCAGAAAAAAAAAAACAATATGTATGTAGGAGATTTAGGGGTTAATATTGTAATCCTACCCTCAGAACTTTAAAGTAACAATAATCTTGAGTGTAATTTGCCTTCATCTGATGTAATCATAAATTCAAAATTCATCCATGAATTCAAAATGTATTCATAAATTAATGCATGTTTAGAAACCTACAATTATCCTCAAGAATAATAATATAAGGAAAATTCAGTGAAAATTATCCTTTACTCTTTTATCATAGAATATGTTGCGTTTATTGACCTTATTAGCCATAGATCAGTGAAAACATTTGAGTGGGATTTCTTTTTTTGGAGGGTTGCCTATGAATGCTGCCAGTATGAGGAAATACATGTGTAGTGCTGGAATAAATTATAAGCCCTTATAGAATGTGCATTGTTAACAATCTTACAAACATATTATACTTAATAAAAATGAAGATAAAAATCAAGAAAACTATGGTCTTCACATATATAAAAATTATCTTCCAAATAAAAACTATAGTTTAGTCAGTAAGCACTTATTTTGTGAGCACAGCAATCCCCAGGCATCCGAATGCTGGACCTGTGGAAGAATTATCCTCACATCTCAAAACCTGGTTACAACTTGACCTGTGTTGGAACTTTTTCCAGGTGAGTTCTTGGGGCTCCCTGACTAGCCAACATAGGTTATTTGGCAAGCTCAGAGCCAATGCTAGACCTTGCCTCAGAATCAAAGGTGGACAATACCCAGTGACCAACACTCAATGTTATCCTCTGTCCTTTTCACATGCAATAGGACACGCAGAGCACACATCTTTGTACTCGCATACGTGTGCACATTCATGAAAGAATGTTTATTAAATTTGCTTTGATCAGCTAGCAAAAAAATGTTTGTGTTAATTTTATTTATTTAGACTTCTATATAATATTCAACTAAAAAGATGAGTTTATGTCTGATTTTTAGTCTGGATATAGCAGTATAGGACAGAATGGTAGGACAGAATTGCTGCTGGTAAAATTTCAATGCAGCTACATTACTTCATGGACTTGACTTTGTACCAAGTCTTATCACATCAACAGCCCATTGTGATGAGGCATCCTGTCTCATTAATAAAAAGAAAGCTGATGGATACAGTTAATAATTAGTGCCAGTTGGATTCTGTTGAATCCAAGTATGATGTCATTTCATAAAAACAGCAAACAACAGAAGTATAACTAAATATCAACAAATGTCTCTGATCATGTGAGTGGATGCAGAAATCAGCACACTGGGAATCAGAGCAAATACATGAAGTATTTTTGGCATGGCCCTTATGGAAAAACAAATGAAAATATTCTCCCCACAGTAACTTCCTAATCCTTTTTGTTGTCATTGTTGTTCTCATGTGTGGAATCAAAGCACTCATGCAAACGCATTTCCGAACAGAATTTATAGGCTTTACGTAATTGCCAAGAGAAGCTGTTTAAATGGGGATATTGATATTTGCTACCTCAGGTCAAGTTGACTTGACATTTAACCAGGAAAAAGATGGGAATATGAATCAACAATTAGCCATAATTCCCACTTTAATAATTACAAGTAATTTGCAAATACTGATTAATTGCTGGCAGAGTTCCCTTACTTAAAAAAATATAGAAACATTATTATCCTTGAAAAGAATGAGTTGCACATGTCAAAGCGAGAGCCAACTGCATCTGAAAACTGGCTGGGGGGATCATAAGGCAGTCTTCTCAAACTGTTTATATTTTAATTAAGAGGCACAAATTATTAACAGCCAGAAGGGTCAAATTTCATTTTCTTCTTCGCATGGTAAGTAAATGCAGACCTTGCAGATTTATTCTAGAAGGTCCCTGAATTTGTGGAAATTTATCATCTGTTACTATAACTTTTACTCACACATATTCACATAATTTATTGCCAAATTCTTATTGCTGTCAGGGTTTATTCTTTCTGAGCTTCCTGTATCAAAGTTGATTTGGGGATGTAATGAAGCTGCTCACAGTTAAAAGCAACACAAAGTAAATCCAAGCTGGGACAGGTTGAAGAGACTACAGGTGAGCACATGGAGACAGCCAGAGCCCTCCTGTACACTGTCCTTCAGAAAAAGAGTCACTTTTGGCTTTGATGTGAAGTCCTGGTGAGTCTACACCAAAATATAAGGATCTTCCAATGAGATGCAAGAGACCCCAAACACAGACTCTGCTGGGCAAAGATGGAGTCATTCATTTCTCCAACCAGGGGTCTCCACTCAATTACCTCCCATCTTTAATTTTGCAACATTATTGCTGCTTCTAGAATATTACTCACTTCCATCTTTCTCTGTTTTGCATAAAACATTTACATATTTAAATGTATTTATATATTTAATATATTTAGACCATTATATACAGCACATTGTAATTTCATATCTAATGCATGTCATTACACATAAATATAATGCTGTAAACACATTTATCTTTCTAATTCTCTCTCTTTCCTACCCTAATCTAAGCACACGGCTACACATTCCCGCCACCCTGTGTCCAGCATTCCCCTACCGCCTTGTCCAGGCTTCTAGGCTCTCATGTCTTAATGAACAGTTTGAGCTCTGTCCATGAACAGATGACAATTTCTGTCTATCAGAACTCATCTCTAGTCCCAGTGAATGTATGTGTTTTTATCTATCAGTATATTTCTTCTCTGGCATTTTTTTTCTTTCTCACCTTTCTCTTCTTATCTCTTCTTCACCTATTAACCTCTTTCGTCCATATTTGCCTAGGCTCCCAGCTTCCTCATGCTTTCATCAGCTAAACCTTCTGTTACAGCGGGAGTGAATTTATGACCCTCTTCTCTCACAACACACCTCTGTCCATTAACCCTTGGCTCACTGACTGAAGAGCGGATTATACTTTATTCACATTGGATCTCAAGAACAGTGTCTAGAAAACAAGTAACCAATGAACAGTTAAGCCCCACGTAAATCAACACATCCCCAAAGAGCATTCTGGACCCAGGGAGCCGAGTAACTGCTCCAAAGCTTCAACTAGTGAAGTCCCCTCGGTTACTGAACTGCTGTATGTATGGTACAGAAATGTTTAAAGATTTACCAGGAGAAGCCACAAAAAGCTTACAGTAAAGGAAAATTCTGGAATTCTTAAGCTCACAAGTCCTCTGGACTTAATGCAATTTGGCCTTAATGCCTTTTTATTATTGATTCTATTCAGTGTTGTACAGATACATGTACAGTACGTACGGGAGGGATGGCTGCTGTTTTGATTGCAGATGCGACACTGAGGGTTCCGCACAGGCTGTCCAGGGACATGTTCCACCAACTTGCAGTACATCTCAGGTCCTTTTTCCCCACATGTAGCATTGGTTGTGATGAGCGCGTTAGAAGCGAGATTCAGGACAGCAGGAAATAAACCTGGAAAAGAGTGTCAAATAAAGGTATGCCACATCGTTTTGTTTTGTTTGCTATATTTAAAGGTACGGTCTAGTTGAGATATTTTTCAGGGAATTAAATCAATCTGAAATGAAATAATTAGTGACTGAACACCCTACTTAAGTCAACACACTGCATCAGAAGTACGCTATTAAAAGAACATTTTTTAATACTTTCTGTGTTTTAAGATGTTGCCATAACATTTAGCCTCTAACATTTAATTTAAATAGCCATGTCTCAAACAGACATTTAAAAATAGCCTTTATGGGAGGTAGAGAGACCTGGCCTGTCCCCTGCATACCCCATTCTGTATCCAGTGCCCCATCCTGTCCCGGAGGTCCTCAGCAGCCACCTCAGAAGACAGGTGAGATCTCCCAGTGCCAGGCTCCTGCTTGCACCAGGCTTACTGGGCAAACAGCAGCAGTGGGCCAGGCCTTGCTAACTGCATCTTCCATCTACTAGAATTCTCCCTTACCTGCATTCCCAGAAGCCTATGAGCCACTGGGACCATCAGGTGAGAATCCCCTTTACCACAGTTCCCAGCCTCCACTGTCCTCCCAGGAAACCTAGCAGCAGAGAAATCTGCCACAACCTGCGTACCCCATTCCGGGTCCAGTGCCCCATCTCTGCCCAGGAGGCCCTTGGTGGCCACCTGGGGAAGACAGGTGAGATCTCCAAATGTCAGCTCCCTGTTTGCACTAGGCCACTGGGCAAACATAGCAGTGGTGACCTATGCCGTGCTACCTGACCTCATTCCTATCTGCACTCTCGGAGGCCAGTGGGCTCCAGGGACCACCAGAACCTCGGTTGCTGAAGTCCCTTGTCAGCCATCTGTGCAAGACAAGTCTACAACCCCTGCAGGCTGCAACGCAAACACATCAGTGGCGAGCTATGCCTGGCCCCCTACTCCCTCCATCTACTGGATCTCCCACCTACGTGCATTCTTCGAAGCCTGAGCATCCCAGGGACCAGCTAATATCAGAGACAACTAGATGGCTAAAGGCCAGCTAAAGAACGCAAATAACAGCAGCCTGAGCAATATGTCAACACCCGAACCAAAGTATCATTCTACAACAAGCCCAGGATATCTCAACACAGCCAAAGCTCAAGAAAACAACCTGAAATCCAGTCTCCTGAAGATGATATAGGCCTTTAAATACGAAATGAATAAATCCTTTAAAGAAACACAGGAAAACACAATTAAACAGGTGAAAGAAATGAATAAAACTATCCAGGACATGAACATTGAGGTAGAAGCAATAAAGAAAGAACAATCTGAAGGAATCCTGGAGATGGAAAATTCCTGACCAAAGAAGTCCAGGAAATCTGGGATACCATGAAAAGATTTAACCTACAAATAATAGGAATAGAAGGTGAAGAGTCCCAGCTCCATGGATCAGAAATATTTCCATCAAAATCATAGAAGAAAACATCTCCAACTTAAAGAAAGAGATGTCTACAAACATACAAGAAGATATAGAACACCAAATGGACTGGACCAGAAAAGAAAATCCTCCTGTAACATAATAATCAAACCTCAAATCTACAGAACAAAGAAAGAATCTTAAAGGCTGCAAGGGCACAAAGCCAAGTAACATTTAAAGGCAGACCTATCAGAATGACACCTGACTTCTCACCGGAGATTCTAAAAACCAGAGGGGCCTGGACAGATGCCCTGCAAATCCTAAAAGACTACAGAGGTCAGCCCAGACTACCATACTCAGCAAAACTCTCAATGAATACAGATGGAAAAAAACAAGACATTCCAAGACAAAGCCAAATTTCAGCAATATCTATCCACAAATCCAGCCCTACAGGAAATACTAGAAGAAAAAAAATAGCCTTTATGTAACTGATATGATGGCATTATTCAATTGGAACCTCCTGTATTTCATGTCAGCTATCCAAATCTCCATACTAAGCTATAAACACGTGTCGTGTCTATACAGGTATGCACCTATATTCTTCATGGTACTTTATGTCCCAATTCCAGTTAGTGAAAGCTGCTACCACAGCAGCTTCACGTGCAGACTGGAGATAACACCATGGTAAGGGCCCTTAGAAAATGATTTGTTACTGGTTTCTGTATCACCAAAACTTTACGACAGCCATAGTAGTGAATGATTATAGGCCAGAAATCACTGCTCTGGAGCTAATGGAGAGACCTGGCTTATGTAGGCCCATCTCCATGCAGAGTTTAAGAAGTCTCTTGTTCCATCTGATAGCCCAGTGGAAGTTCTCCCCTGGCACTTAGTGATGCCAGTTCTGCTGCCTACATGTCTCCAGTCTGCATTTCATGAACCTCC
Organism: Acomys russatus; assembly: GCF_903995435.1. Taxonomy (NCBI): domain Eukaryota; kingdom Metazoa; phylum Chordata; class Mammalia; order Rodentia; family Muridae; genus Acomys; species Acomys russatus. The sequence continues at coordinate 27,321,962 of NC_067157.1, read as the reverse complement.
TCTCAGTAATAACACAGAAAAGACAATTGCCAAGGGCCTTCTTTAACTGAAACCTCATCACGGGGAAGATGTATTTGAGAAGACAAATAAGTAGACTTGATCTGTACATGGAACATTCTACCCAACCACAATGACTCAGCTCTGTACATGTACCCGATACGTCTCTATCATTTCGGCTTTTGACAAAAAGCTCTTCTTGACTATATTTTATGCACGGTGTTTTGCTGAGACCCCAGGACTCACTAGCTTATACATGTTTTCTGCTTTGAGTTCAGGCATTGGCACATGGTGAAGACACATTTAGAATTCAGCATATCTGCAAGAGGGACAGATGATGCATATGCTGGCTCATAAAATCAGTCTGAGCCAGCCGCCTATGTTAGTAGCAAGCTTCTCTACTGATGTACATCCAAAACATGCTAGCTACTATTCTGTCCACATCTGCCATCGCTCTAGTGCTCTTCGGCTTTGTGGATTCATTTGTGTCACAAAGCAGTCATGTGATCTGCATGCCACTTTTCCTCTACTTTACTAAGCTGCTAAACAATTTGGCCAGGAGACTGCTGGCAAGCAGCAGGCTCGTGCCTCACATCCCAGGCATCTGACCCCAGAGTCTAGCCTGTTACTACTGTCCACAACGTGATGTGAAACATACACTTTGTGTTCATTTGTAGCCTTAGTTGACATTAGAATTGCACTGGGAATTTTTTAAAAGAGGAAAACCAGAAAGAGTATTTAAATGTGTTTGTATTTAATTACTGGATTTTCTTTTCAATAAGAAGAATAATTTAACACAGAAAAATATTTTTAAACATTGTGATCTTTTGGGGTTTTTGTTGTTGTTTGTTTGTTTGTTTGTTTGTTTTCCTCGAGACAGGGTTTCTCTGTGTAGCCTTGGCTGTCCTGGACTCACATTTAGACCAGGCTGGCCTTGAACTCACAGAGATTCGCCTGCCTCTGCAACCTGAGTGCTGTAATTAAAGGTGTGCACTACCACGCCCAGCTGTAATCTTCATTGTAATCAGTCTCAAAACTTTTGAAGCAGTAAAATAAATTAGTAGAATCTAAGTGATGCCTCAGCTCTCATATATCAATCCTCAGTTGCTACATGTAAACTTTACCCTTGCTCCTGTTCCCACACTCTCTAAATACCCATCTCCCATTTGCCAAAGAACCACCCTCCTTAACGTTCTTGTCTTAAGCTTCTTTTCAGCTAAGAGTTACTTGACATTTACAACTTTTCCTCATTTTCTAGCATTTTAACATTTACTTCTTTTACTTATTCCCACTCACTAGGTCAATCATTCTGTTAAGTTGTTCATCTCTACATCCTTGTGCCCTCACACAATGAACCATTCTATCCATGTGATATGGACAGGGTATATGATCTCTGCTCAGAGAAATATTAGCCAGTCACAAAAATATCACATATACTTCACGAAAACAACACAGAGTATTTTGTGAAAAGTGAAGAACTAACACAATGCATTGCATTTTTCATCTTGTCTTTCTACATGCCACGTAAATCTTATTGGAGATAGTCTCACCATTTTCTGAAGTTATGAAATTGCAAATTTTAAATAATTAGTCTCCAGAGAACTATTTATATATCTTAGACATTTTATTCCCTAGTTTAGTAAATTATATATGATGAAATAAATAACATTCATCTAGATGCCTTTCTTCTCTCTCATTCTGCACCATTTTGTGCTACTGTACAATTATTCTTTCATCAAAGATATTTTGAGCACTCACTAAGCCATATATCCACAAAGTTGAGAAGGACTAAGATGAGTTTTATGAAGGACAGAAATACACTTGAGCTCTTTGGAGAAAGTGAAGCTTATTTTGTAGAAAAAACACAAGAAAGGAATGAGCGAGTGTGCCAGGCAGAGGAACTGATCTCTGGGTTGGACTCTGTTGACAATCTGTATGGTCACTCTGAGACAGTCCAGGCATTTGAAACTGCCTTTGCCTTAGCACATTAGAGAATGTAATTGGATAGGTATGTGACATGGACATAGATACATGGATACATGTACTACACATAAAATAAGCATAGTGGTTCATTTGTCATTACTGACAATTTGTTTTCCTTTTCCCCCACTTCTTCAAATATTTAATTTAAAGTATAAAATGATAGTTAAAAAGAAAAACATATGTTTGGTTTTCTGTTTGGGAAAAAGCTAGGTAAGTAAGCTCTGGCTAATGCCTTCCAGGGAAGCCAGATTATGCATACAAAAGGTACATCTGGCCTGCTGTGATCATGTCTAAAATACACCCAGGATGTTGCGAATTTGATTTCTGCCATTTTTGGCTCTTCCTTAATGGATTACTAGTCCTGAACTTTATATGAATGCTGGTCTTGTCTATGACTATTGACAAACCCCTTCTACTCTGAAGTGGTGCAATCCTATAGGACTTAATCTGAGAGCAGAGCTGTGGCATCCAAGGCCAAAGCTATCATGAAAAATAGAACAGAAAGAGAGAGGCAGGAAAACACATGTTAGTGCATATTCTGTGTTTATAATATAGAGAATTGAATTCCATGCCATTTTCCCACTGGACATATGGATAAAATGAATGAAAAAGAGGTAGCCATGAGAGCATTGCAGGTGCCAGGTGACTGCACTTTCCAAAAGCAGTGCCATCCAAAGAAAATAAGTGACATAGTTAAGACTGACAATGTAATTTGAACCCAGCTCTTGAAAGCTCAGAATGCTTGATGAAGACTCAGACCCGAATTCTCTGAAAATCTTATCAATTTATATACTTCACAAAATAAAAAAATGTAGTTACCACTCCACTATTGCTTTATAGGGTTTTAAAATGTCATACTAAAGATATTAATACAATTTACATTTGGCATCATTCACTGTTTTCATTGACTTGTTTCTACTATATTTATTGATCATATACTCAAAATTAACCTCTTCACAATATAATTGCCTTGCTTCAAGGTCAAGGAGCAGCCCCTTTATCAAGTTTTATCACTATTTTGCTATTTGTTTTTATTTTAATCAGTAAAGTGTATTGGTCTTAGAAGATCCTCAATTAGTTGCTAATGACTAATTCAAAGACTAGGTCGATACTTGAGCTTTTATTGAATATTTGGTGTGTCATATTATGGATTACAATGCATTTTCATTATATGATAAACCTATTAGGCTCTTCTTACTTATTCCCCCTCAAAAGCATCAGGGTGATATTTATTGTCATATTTGAAATGGGTCACCAGCTCAGATTATGTAACCATTAGGAGTGTAAATGAACTACAAACAGCTGATGAGCATTCTAAGAGTATTGACTTGGAGGCTTTCAGTTCAATTTGAGATTCTGTAATTTTAATAACATAAAACCCAGTGGTTATTATCTATATAAGCATGATTGATGTTTTTCTCAGTAGACTAAATAAATTTAGTTAGATTTGCAGTTGTAAAAAGCAAAGCCCAATGGAAACCAAATGAATATTTATCTTCTATAAATTACAATATGCATACTACTACAAAGTAATGGATTTAGTTTTCTAATGTATGTATTTATAGAAAACTTGGGAAAAGTTAAATCTAAGTAAAGGAACAAATAATAAGTTTTGCTCCCTTATGGCAAAACTTACTTCAAGTTCAGTGGTTTTGTGGGCAGATGTAAACTGCTTGTTCATAACGTGGCATGTCCATACATGTTGGCATGATGTCCATGCCAGTCAATGAGTCACACCCCACCTTTCAAGGGTGGATGCATTCTTAAGCCTATTTAAGCGACTTTTAAAAAAAGGGGAGAGGGGAGTTAGTTCTGATTGGACCAAAGCTTCCATAGATAAAAGCTGTAAATTCCCTAAATTTCTGACAGTCTAATGACATGGGAGGTGCTGTTGAGTCTGAGGAACCCTGAGTACCAAAGGCAGAAGACAAGCGTCTGCACACAAGAAGGAAATGACATGGCATCGATCGTTTCACAAAACCTACAGTTCCACTTCCTGGGAGGATCAAAGAGCAAAGCTGAGGAGCCACCATGGTGTGCAATGGTGATGGAGGAACCACAGAACAGAGAGGGTCACAGGAAACTTGCTCTAAACCTGCTTCCAAACCATGGCCAAGGTTAGATGCCAAAGACTCCTCTAACAGAGGCCAGATAGCTACGCAAAGTGATAAGTGTGGTGTGTGTGTATTGCATGCATGGGCATATGTTTGTGTGTGTGTGTGTGTGTGTGTGTGTGTGTGTGTGTGTGTGTGTGTGCACCTGTATGCGTGTGTGCATGTGGAGGCCAGAGGTCAATACCAAGTGTCTTCCTATGCTGCCTGTGAGAGCCAGGCTCTCCATCTGAGCCTGAAGCACACTGGCTTTCCCATACTGGCTGGCCAGAGAGCTTCTCCCAGCACGTGGGTACTGACACATCCTCTGTGCCTAGCTGGATATAGATGCTGGGAATGCAAATTCCGGTCCCTTTACTTGAGCAATAAGCCTTTAGCTGACTGAGTGGTCTCTTAAGCCTGAAAATTAATTTTATTTCCAAAGCACTGCCCTGTCTCATCCCGATTCATCTAAATGAGCACTGTCCTCACCTGCCCTTTGACCCCTGAGTCACATGCAAAGTGTCCTGCTCCCTTCCTGTCTGTATGTAGTCATGGGCCCACTTCTCCGGTAGCTTCGCAGGTTCTATGGTTCATTTTCAGACAGTTTACTGCAATCCGGATCCCTGCCTTCTTCTAACGCCTGTATTTCTTCTGATCTCCCAGTAGGTTCGCACTAGGTCCACAGTAGGTCCACAGAATCCTTCTGATCTCACAGTAATACATTTCCCAAGGTTCGAATAATCCTCTTCCATATACTCCTCTCCGAAGTGGAGTGCTTTCATGAAGACCACCCCTAAAAGGTGCCCAATTCAGTCACTTTTATCCACCAAATTTCTACCTTTCTCTTCAAATGGCTAATTATCAGCCAGTGTGAATTGCAATCTGAGGAAACCAGAAATGCTGAAAAAGTACTTTGTAAATGTTTATGTCTAACTTTGCCATTGTAAGTTATCTACTTTCAATTCATTAATTTTTGTCTCCTGTATAACTTTAACTACGTACTATATTTTATATACATTGTATCCTTACCTTGCAACCATGGTAAGGGCCACCTGGCTAGTCTTTCTGTGTGAGTTTGCACTCCTACATTTCTGCCATTGTCATTGAAGGGCTCTTTCTTTTTAAAAAATCCTATTGCTTTCCTGCTTTGAGGCATTTGTGAGTTGCCTGTTGTGGCCAGCTTAGTAAAGTAGCCAGATTCCATGGCTGGCTACATATTAGTACCAACCTGCATGCCTTCCTGTATGCAAGTTGGCTGGTGCCCTTCTGTTTACAAATGCAGCACATGTTTTAAAACTCCCTTTGTGAAACTGCATTTTGTCCTTTCCACAAAGCTGTGTAATCTACTTATCTCATGACCTTACTCAAATATTCCTTATTCTATGAACATGTTTCCTGATTTTCCTACATTGAACTTGTTTCCTTCTTGGTGTGGCTTAGTACATTTTATTATAAACCCCATAATGCTTTAATCTGGTGCCATGGATGTCTAGTCTACAATGTGATTGAGTATATAAATAACATGAGCTAACATTAATACCACTGAAATTAAAATGTATTATCTGAGAAGAAAAATATGCATTATACAATCCTTCTGGAGAGGACTCATACCCACAAAGCCCATAAATTTATAGGAGCCTTGGGATGATAAAAATTATGGAGCTATTTTGATATGTTAGCCAGATGAACAAAAAATTGAAGGAAAATTTTGCACTAATTGAAAAATAAAGGAAATTTTTATCATGTCTTTCTGTCCTCCATCCCTGCTCTATTTCCATTATGTTTTCTATTCTTCTACAGATGTCAAAATAGACAAATACATATACACAGTTGTTTCACTTAAATATTTATGGTGATGGTAGGGGGTGGGATGGGGGGAGGAATACAGTAAATTGCCTGTTGCCTGCAGCATGATAGCTAGATTTCTTGCGACTCTGAGCATTTGTCAATAAAGTCCAACCTAATTCTTTGCAGAGCCACTAATCACAAGTGGTTTTTAAAAGATACAACAGTAATAGAATGATTATGGTGATGTAGAAGCCACAAGGTCATTTAACAGTTGGATTTTAAAGTGAAAAACTTGTCTCTTGTTTTCCTTTTTCTTTTCTTTTTTCTTTTTTTCATATTACCTCTGTGTAAATTCTGTTAAACCATTACTTTAAAATATCATTGTAAAAATAGCTAATATTCCTAGTGCACATACTAAAGAAAATTTAATGTTATGGGTATTAATACTTCCAGACATGCTTTTCTTTGCTTTGAGCTTAAATACTAAATGAACTAAATATTGTGGAGTATCTGCTTTTATGCTCCTTATGCTTAGCCTAACACTGTGCAGTCAAAGGCATGTATATGGACATATACACATGTGAATATATATTAATGTGTGTGTCTGTATGTATATGTGTGCGTGTGTGTGTTCAGTTGTTCAAAGCATGCTTCTTGTTAGTTTTTGTATTCCAGCTTGAAATACCCACATTAATACATGTAACTGACATCCAATGGTGTTTGGAGGCTTGCTGAGAAAAAACACCCTTGAGTCACCAAAACAACTCTTTTCACTATGGTCATTTTAATGGTGGAGTTCAGTCGCGTATATTTATAACACATGGCAGACCTCTGCCTCCCTCCTTGCCAGTTCCTCTTTTCCTGTCACCATAGTCAGGGTACACTGTATTTCTCCTCTGAGCTCTTACCAATCCCCTATCACCTCTTGAGAAAAAAAAAAAGGGGCTGTTGAGTAGGGCTGTTTGAATGCTTCTAATTTTCCATTTCAGTTTCTAGGTCTGTAGAGTATTTTAAAATATATCCATGCATGTAAACAGAGCTGTTTGAAAGTGATGCACTATTTAAAAGACAAAAGAGAACACGCCAATTGCAAATGTTCTAAGATGTGTCAAGGAAGTGAAAGAGACACTTGTCTGCTGAAATCCTAGCTATGTGGGTGTGCAGGAACACACTAGTATAAAACAGAATTGGAACAAAACACAGTGTTGAAGAGAATGGCTCCCAGCTGTGCGCCGCAGGAAGTAGCTTAATGCTCTCTCTCCATCCACAACACAGATGAATAGTTTTATAGAACTGAAAACATCAGCCCAATTTGAACTAATAGCTGTCCAGACACACAGAGTTTGTGAGCTAGGGAGAAAAAATAACATCAAATCTCGTTGGCCAGAAACAAATAAAGGCTAGGAGACAACGTCTCCAGCCTGCTTCTACGACTTGCAAATTCCTGACTTCATATTGCCCTTTCAATTTTTTTAGCTTAAAAAAAAAAAAAAAAAAAAAAAAAAGAACATTTCCAAAGTCTCTCTTCTTGTTTTTTTTTTCACCAGCAACAAACAAACAAATAAAAAGTAGTTTATATTCCTCTATGGAATTAATTTTAATATCTGAGTCAGTTTTTAAATAGACAAAGATGAAATATTCAAGTAGGCTTTTCTTTTTCTCATCACTAACAGAGAAATAAGCCAGCCATGATCCTGTGGACTGCCATTGGTTATGTGCACGACCAGCTGAGAGGTACCACTATTAACCTGCATAACAGATAACCATAAAAGGGCACCATTCTCTTCATTAAAGCAGAATTATCTTATCAATCTGGTAGGGCCTAAGATTTATATACCTAAGAAAATAACTGTCACTACAACCCAGATACCTTGGTGGGAACACTGATGTACACAGAACGTCATAATTGTGTATAGCGGTGGTTTCCCATGGTGATGGTTGTATGTCAGTCTATCCCAGTTTCTGAACAGACGTCATGCAATCTACTCTAACCCATGCCATGTACTGCTTGGCAAAGTGCTTACTGGAATATACTTCTTGAAGTAAAAAAAAAAAAAATCAAATTTAACAAGATATCGTCATAACTAGATTGAATGTACTTTAACCTCAAGCTGAACTGCCCTAGAAACAGGTCTCCATCATCCTCTGCTCTCCCTCCTTACCAGGAGCCTGCTGTCCTGCAGACACTGCCCTGCTTTCATTTCCAGTCTCCACAGAAGCCATGGACATCCTATCTGCCACCTGGCAAACCTGGAATCTACCCACTGTTTTGTTTGGGTTTGGTTATGTTCTTCCTGTAGGGGAATCGTGAATAAGCATTCAGATGCTTTTCATATTCAGCATGTTAAAAAAAAAATAAGTATCTTTGCTGCTGAGACTTTTGTATGGAACGTTCTAGCACGAGGGTACCCACATAGATAGTGAGGCAGTGGTAGTTAGGGTACATCCACTGCATCCAGCTTCCTCCAACCTCACTTCATTAGTGACACTAGAACATATGGCTCAGAGCTTTCTCCTGTCTGCCTGCTCCAAAACCAACCTTACCAACCGGAGGTCTTGTTGGCAGTTCTTTAAGTCACTAAAGCTAGATTTGAGAGGCTGAAGTTGGCAATACCATGAGAACGAACAGTCTCTATAATACAGAAAACTAATAGAAAACGCTATGGCTATATCTGCTATTAATAATTCAAACATAAAAACTAAAAATGAAAAAAATCTCCATAGCACACATTGTACCAGGAGTGCATGTTTTTAATTATAACCTTCAAACAAAAATATCAGAAGGAACTCGTGAGTTTTCTGGTGTTGCAATGTTCTCTAGTGTCTGCTTGCCCCTTCTGGGGAAACCCACATGACAACCTGGCTATGTGGTCTGCTTGCCCTGGCTTAAAACACCTAGACGAGTGGGTGGGGAAGGGCATTTTGATTTACCTCACAATTGTTGCTTGTTTATTTTAATGAGCAACTGTTAGAATTCCTCGGGCACTCTTTATTTCATTCTTCCTTCCCAATAATTCCACCTACCTCCAAGCTGTCTGTGGAGGAAACAACTCTTCATTAAAAGTCCAGGCCAGACATTTTTCTAAGCTTTACCCATGTTTAATCCCCATCCATCCTGAGTCCCCTTGGATGTCCCAGGAACATCTCAAACTCTGCTCTAAGGAGAGCTTGAGGTTGTCTGCACTCAGAGGTCACCTGATTCAAGCCCTGGATTCATCATTACTGCACTTTCTTTACTTCAAAGTATGCTGCTTGATCCACCAAGGCCATCATGACAGAAGCTGAAAACCATTAAATATTCAAGTCATCTCATCACTAAATGTTAACTATTCTATTTATAAGCCAATTTCAAATCCAGCTGTGTTTCCAGCACTACTGCCAATATATGGAGGCAAGTCACAAGCACTTCTAACATCAGGACTTCTGCAGTCACCTCAAGACTCTCATCCTGAGTTGGCTTTTAGAAGAGACAGTGTTTTTGTTTTTCTTCCTCATGACTATCATGACTACCTAAAAGTCTTTGTTATACAACATTCATCTGTTCCTCATGGATTCCTATAACTCAAAAGTGTTTCTTCCTTTTATTTTGTCTTCTCCCTTTTCTCCAAAGGTGTTAGGGTGGAAGAAGTCAGAGTCAAAGTCTTGCTATTTGCAGACGATATGATTGTATACATAAGTGATCCCAAAAATTCCACCAGGAAAATCCTACACCTCATAAACACCTTTAGCAATGTGGCTGGATACAAGACGAACTCAAGAAAATCAGTAAACATCCTGTACATAAATGATAAGTAGGCTGAAAAAGAAATTAGGGAAACAACATCGCTTACAATAGTCACAGATAATAAAAAGTATCTTGGTGTAACTCTAACCGAGCAAGTGAAAGACCTGTATTAGAAGAACTTCAAGTCTCTGAAGAAAGAAATTGAAGAAGATATCAGCAGATGGAAAGATCTCCCATGCTCCTGGGACAGTAGGATTAACACAATCTACAGATTCAGTGTGATTACCATCAAAATTCCAACACAATTCTTTACAGACCTTGAAAGAACAATTCCCAACAAAAAACCCAGGGTAGCTAAAAATATCCTGTACAATAAAAGAACTTTTGAAGGTATCACCATCTCTGATTTCAAGAACTACAAAGCAATAGTAATAAAAGCCACATGGTACTGACATAAAAAATGACAGGTTGATCAATGGAATTAAATTGAAGACCCAGAAGTAAAGTTAAATGCCAACAGACACTTGATTTTTTACAAAGAAGCCAACACAGTACAATGGAAGAAAAGCATCTGCGATAGATGGCGCTGGTCTAACTGGATGCCTGCATATACAAGAATGCAAATAGATCCATATTTATCACCCAAGATGTCACCATAAACCTGATACACTAAATTTAATAGAAGAGAAAGTAGGGAATAGTCTTGAACTCCTTGGCACAGGAGACAACTTCCTGAACCGAAAACCAGCATTTAGGCTCTAAAATCAACAAATAACAAATTGGACCTCATGAAACTGATAAGCTTCTGTAAAGTAAAGGACACTGTCAATAGAAAAATAAAAGAAACCCACAGGTTGGGAAAAGATTTTCACCAACTCCACATCTGACAAACAGCTGGTATCCAAAAATATATAAAGAGCTCAAGAAATTAAACACCAACAAACCAAATGATCCATTAAAAAATGGGGTACACAGGTCAGCCATGCTAGGATCCCACTTGCAAGTATAGCAGAGTATTGTCAATAGTGTCAGGGGTTGGTCTCTCTCCGATGGGTGGGGATGCCCTCAGTCCTGGTACAACTTGATATGCTGGGGTGAGTTGGTGGGTGGGGGTTCCCCTTCTCTGGGGAGTAGGGGAGAAAGGATGGGAAAACATGGAGGGAGGGTGGGACTGGTGGAGTGGAGAGAAGGGCTATTGCCAGGATGTAAATTGAATAATTAATAAAAAAAATATAAAGGTTAAAATTTTTTTAAAAAGGAATGAGTAAACACTGTCTATAAATTTTAAATATACTCCCAAAAGAGGAACTGAAAACTATCTTATAAATAAATTGAATTGACACCTTAAAAAATGGGGTACAGATCTAAACAGAGAATTCCCAACAGAGAACTCTCTAATGCCCAAGAAGCACTTTTAAAAATGTTCAACACCTTAGTCATCAGGGAAATGCAAATCAAAACAACTCTGTGATTCCATTTTATACCCATGTAAGAATGGCTAAGATAAGAAAGTCAAGTGACAGCTCATGCTGGCAAGGATATGGAGCAAGAGCAATATTCCTCCATTGCTAGTTGGAGTGCAAATTTGTACAAGCACTTTGGAAATCAATTTGGTGGTTTCTCAGAAGATTTGGAATAGCTCAACCTCAATACCACTCCTGGGCATATACCCAAAAGAAACTCCACCATACCCCCAAAATACTTGCTCAACGATGTTCATAGCAGCTTTATTCATAATAGTCAGAAACTGAAACCACTGTAGATGTCCCACATACAAAGAATGAATAAAGAAAATGTGGTACACTTACACATTAAGTATTACTCAGTCATTAAAAGCTATGACATCATGAAATTTGCAGGCAAATGAATGGATCTAGAAAAGATCATCCTGAATGAGGTAACCCAGACCTAGAAAGACAAAAGTGGTATGTATTCACTTATAAGTAGGTATTAGCCACAAAGTACAGGATAACCATGCTACAGTCCACACACCCAAAGAAGCTAAGTAACAAAGAAGGCCCAAGGGGAACACTTGAATCTCACTGGGAATGAGAAATATAATAGACATCTAAGGTGGATGGAGGGAGGAAACTGGATGGGGGGGGATGGGGATGGAGACAAGAGGGATGAGGTGGAGGGAGGACAGAGTGAGAACAGAGGGAGAAAGTGCTGAGAGAGACAACTGTATTGTGGAGGGCATCTCTGGGATGAGCTAGAAATGTGGGACAATAAAAATCCCTGGAAATCTATGAGGGAGACCCTAGCTAAGACTCCTAACAATGAGGGAATATGGAGCCTGAACCAGCCCTCTCTGGTAGCCAGGCAAGATTTTTAATGAAGAGAATAGGACAGCAACCCAGCCACAAAACCATAGACTCACAATTTGTCTTGCCTACCAGATGCGCAGGGCTAAAAGAAGGAACAGAATTTGAAGGAATGGCCAACTAATGGCCCAGCTTGAGACCCATGCCATGAAATGAAGCCCAACCTTGACACTATTAATGGTATTCTGCTATCCTTGCAGACAGAAGCCTAGCATAGCTGTCATCAGAGAGGCTTCACCAAGAAACTAATGGAAACAGATGCAGAGACCCACAGCCAAACATTAAGTGGAGCTTGGGGAGTTCCATGGAAAAGGGGGACAAAGGGTTGAAGGAGCCAGAGAGGTCAAGGACACCACAAGAAAACCTACAGAATCAACCAACCTGGCCCATAGAGGCTCACAGAGACTGAACTGTCAACCAAAGAGCATGCATGGGATGGACTAGGCCCTCTGCACACATGTGTAACAGTTGTGCATCTGGGTCTTCATGTGGAACTCCTACAGCAGGAGCAAGGGCTGCCTCTGACTCTGTTGCCTGCCTTTGGATACATTTCCCCTAACAGGCCTCAATAGAAGACTCACTAGTGTGACTACAATTTGATGTGCCGAAGCTGGCTAATACCCATATGAGACCTTTCCTTTTCTGAGGAGAAGGGGAGTGGGGGTATATGGGGTAGAAGGAAGGAAGGGAAGATCTGATTAGGATGTAAGGTAAATAAATAACTTAGTTAATTAAAAGGTCTGTGTGTGTGAGGGGGGGAGGAGGGGGAGGGAGGGAGGGAGGGAGAGAGAGAGAGAGAGAGAGAGAGAGAGAGAGAGAGAGAGAGAGAGAGAGAGAGAGAGAGAGAGAGAATCTTTGTACATACAATCCAAGCTTTTACCATTGATTTATATACCAATCCTTGGTTTTTGGGGTGGGGGGAGTTAAGACAGTGTTTCACTGTAGAGCTGCCCTGGCTGTCCTGGAACTTGCTTTGTAGACCTTGTAGAACTTGCTTTGTGGCCTGGAACTCAGAGATCTGCCTGCCTCTGTCTCCCAAGTGCTTGGGTTGAAGGTGTTTGCCACCATACCTGGCTTTTCTATTTTTCTTCAGCATAGTGTTATTTGCTTATCCAGAATAGTCTTGAACTTGTTTTCCTTTTCCTTCAGCCTCCAAAGTAACTAGAATCATAGGCCTAAGGTACCAGGCCCAGATAGCATCTTCTGCTATAACGCTTGATTATACACCCTTTTTTTCCTTGTAAAGAACTAAGTACAGTGTATAATTTTTAAAAAATATATGAAATACAAATTCTGTGGTGGAAGAAATGATATGATTTTTTTGCTTTCTGTCGGTTCTGATTACCAAACTCTCAGAGCCCAGGGAGCTTGAGGTGCAGGGAAATGTTCTCCCATGAGTTTGCAAGGATTCTGAAGAACCAGCCTCTGCCCAGCCCACCCCCTCAACACACTTATTACAAAATAAAAAATAAAAGGTAAGGAAATAGCTCAATAAAAACAAGATACAAAAAGACATTACTTTCCTTGTTCTAGTGACAGGTAGCATAGATAGCATTTAAGGTCATTGTTTCCTTTTTATTTTGTTAACTGTCTTCTTAATATTCTACCCTTTCCTCTTGGGAGGATGTAACATTTTCTGTGTTGGGACATAAACAAAGCTTTTCACATTTTGTGTGCTTTTAATGAGTTATTTTTAATATTTTCATATGCCTCAGTCTCTGACTCTACCTCCTCACATACAGATTAGAAGGCCCAAGTGGACTACTCAGTTGAATGCAATACTTTGTACCATTAACTACTGCCTAGATTCCAGAACCTTCTCATTGCAACTCAAACTGTACCAGACCTCAATCTAACACATAGGTCGAAGAACTAGAATGAGAGATGAGTGCAGCCAGGAGCTGGTTGGGGCTTTATAGGGGACAAATGCCTCTAATTCAGTTTTGTGCTATCTAGGCAAATTCTATGCAGTTTTAGTACATTTATGGAAATACTTGTTTTATAGCAAATTCCCTTTAAAGTGAAATCTGACAGTGTTTATAGGAAAACACTTTGCTCTCTAGCAGCTGTTTGAACACACACATAAAAATGCAGAAAAACACAAATATTCTGTTTCTTCTTATAACTACTTGAAGTAAAAAAAAAAAAAAAATCAGCATTTTACAGTCATTGGGCACAGTTTTGCTAATAATGCTTTTCATTTACCCAGTACACATAAACTCTCACACATAATGAGTTTTCAGTCGAAGTTTTATTTTTGTCTTTTACCACCCTTCTGTGACCAGTTGTCTCTCAATTCCTTGGAGGTTGGAGCTGTGGTTTCTTAATCTTTTCATTCCCAGATACTAGTCTTACACACACACACACACACACACACACACACACACACATGCACACACAAGCTCATTAAATATGCCTTAAAATTAATGAATCACCCAAGACTCTGACCTTTAAAAATTCTATATGGAGTACATTTATTATACTGTATCTGATCTAAAAGATAAATAAAACACAAACTGCGTATCTGTCTTTGTCAGGTAACTTGAACTATGAACCCCTGTTTGAGTCATTGTTGATAATACATTCGGAACACTCAAATTCACATAAGCATCTTGGTTTTTCTCTGGATTCGTATCCTCTATGTTTGTGTCTTTCTCTCTGTCTCTCTGCCTCAAAATAAAAGAAGATAAACAGTGAAAAGATATGAGATATGATTTTCTATCTGGTGCAGGTTCTTCTGAAAGTATCTAAATCGTGTTCACTGAATTTCTCCAGTTGTTATTCAACTGAGACATGATGGCACAATATGGTGGACACAAGCAAAGTCCTTTGTCCCCCAGGGCTCCACAGCAATGCACCATAACTATGAGACACAACTTCTGAATAAATGTCATAAAGCACACTTCCATATTAAAAACAAAACGTATCTAAAGTGGAGTTGAGAGCAAAAGAGAGTTTCAAAGATATGGAAAGGGAGTCTGGCTGAGGTCAGTGCAGGAAAACAGTAACAGTAGACACAAGCCCAGGGAAACCAGGCCAGGCTGGTACACACACCCTTATGCGGGGATCAGGACCCAGCTTGGAGAAGAAGAAGCGAACGCACAGATCTTAAGCCAAATATCAAATTCTCAGTCAACAGCTTTACTAGGAGGTGACATCATATTTCAGCAGAGAATCAGAGGGACCTTTCATGTGAAAGCAAATCTAAGTCTATAATTAGAGATAAGACATTTACAACGGGTTACCCTAAGACCTTGGAGGGGAAGTGGACCCTGGGGACTGGGAAGATGCCTCAGTGGGTGAAACACTTGAGCTTTAAGAAGCTCTGTCTGGACCTCCAAAACCCACGTAAAGCCAACGTGGTAGGGTATATCTGTGTCCCCAACCCTGCTAAAGTGAGATAATTTAGCAGACACGGGAGAATTACTCCCTACAACATGAAGGGCGCTAAGTGCTTCTTACAGTAATTACTAGGGATCCCTGTTTAAACTTCCTGATTCCCGTCATGCTTGGCACTCATGGTGAGAAAGCTGATACATTCCAGCCATCCCAAAAGGAAACATCTCTCTAACATGTCCAAAGAAGTTGAGGTTTGGGAGTGTCACTCTTTCTACAAGTGAGATATCCAATGTGAGAAAAATCTTACCTGAAATCAGCTACGGAAGGCAGACATGCAACTGTCCTCTAATTAAATATTCCTAATCAGGGTTCGTTCACCCCCCACCCCCACCCCAAGAACATCACTGCATAAAATTCTAAGCACTTGTGAGGTTTTTATGTTCTGCCACACATGGCACTCTCTTATTTATACTCTGGTGTTTAATTGCATGATCGTTAGAGCTCTCATTGCTGATGCGTAATGAGCTCTCAGTTCACTTTCGTATCACTAGCTATTTTTCCCCTCACATTTGCACACGAAGTAATTTCTTCATCATCCTGTGTTAGTGTTTAGAGTTTTGCTTCCCTAGTAAATCGCTTTTCTGTTTCCTGTGTGAAACATCCAATTCGTGTCTACTGCAGTTCATGCGTTTATTGCTCGCTACTTGAGTCTTGACTAACATTATATCTATTCTTATACTGTTGGCTAACTTAAGACTATACTATGTCATCTGAACTCATAAGTGGTGAGCATACCCTGAAATCACTTTGGAAGGGAAATACGTTTGGGGATTTGGTCCTGGCATTACAACCAATGCCTAACCATTTTTTCCTGCCACCAGCAGGAACTTTGGAAGTTACAATTCACAGTTCAGAGTAAAATATTTCCAAAATATGGTTTATTTATTCAAGACAATAATAATTACAAGTTGAAAAATGTGCCAAGTACTTGAACAGAAATGTTCCTAGAAGATTGACCCTGAGAATCACATTCCTTTGGACTCTAAATGCATTCAGGACTCAAGGTCAATGTATTGGACAGTGTGTTTTCAGTGTATGGGTTTATTCACTCGCAAAACTGTAAATAGTAACTTGTCCCAAGTATATTGAAACAAGGGATATAAGTACCACTTTCAAATAGTATGTATTTGCTTGACAACAACAAACATGTCAAGGAAAGCATCATTCTTTAGAAACATAAATGTTACCTACTTTGTTAGATTTGAAAATCATGTTTATAAAACTAATAGGTGGATTAGGAGCTTCAACATTGCACAATGAAAATAATATTTATTGATCACCTCTCTCTAAACCAGACTGAAACACTGTAATAATTTATCTATTCAATGTAATGCCCAGACCCCAGAAAACGCTCAAATACTTGATAAATGAATTAACCAGAGCATGTATACAACATACAAGCCAAATGCCAAAATTAATCATAAACATGAACCTTGCATAGAACAATGCAAATGGTTTATAATTTAAGGCATGGTTGTAGGATATGCTCACAGGATTTGGGAGCTAGCTGAAACAAATCTTACATTCTTATAATCAGTGGATGTTGTTTTTATTGGCATTTGAAATTTAGTTTATTCTCCAGCATACTACAATGGTCTTCATTTTTATTAAAGCCAAAGATTAACATAGTTTATTAGATTCTTGTGTCTCAGTATAGATTAAGGCTCAAAAAAGACCACTTTCCTTATCACCACAGGTTTTTAGAATCTTAAATAATTCTCATTCAATTCAGATTAAATATGAAGATTATCTCTAAATATTCCAAGTATTTCATATTGTCACTATAATCTATATTGCCTATCAAAATGTATTCTAATTTTTCCTTTTTAATTCTCAATTAGAGTGCCATTCTCTAGTCAAATATGTTCTGTCTTCTCTGAATGAGCCATTCAACTTCCCACCTTCTTTAGGGGGTACTCATGTCCCCCCATGAATTATTCCTCATAAATTCTAGGAGTATTTCCTTTAAAATCTGTTCAAATCCGTCTCTTTGGTCTAACAATATATCTCCATTCTTTCTCATCCTTCAGCAATGACTCTACAGTATATTACTTTTTATTTTAAAATTCTCTCATTTTTTAAAAATACAAATGCACTTGTGACATAAGAAGCCATATTTCTGCTTGTTTGGGTTTCCACAATGCTTAGCATATATGCAGGCACATTGTTAACATATGACTGTTCCTACCAACCACAACTTCATTCACCTGCTACATAACATACATTTTTCTTATACAAATACATGTGCCTGCAATTGTCTCCCCACATGAATCCTGTCAATCAATTTGCTAAATGTATGCACATATAAGCAGATTATTATGTGTTGGTCACTCATTCATTCAACAAACACTTAAAAGTATTTTGTATGTTTAAGACTATCACTGGACTATCTACAGGATGGTTATTAATTTATGTAATGTTTTTATGATTTGGCTGAGAAAGCCCTGCACATGGAAAAATAAAATATATTGAAAATAAAACGAAGGGTTTGTATTCATAGAGAGATTCCTTTTTTTACACAACTCTTTCTAAGATTCTCTCTCTCTCTCTTTTTTTTTTTTTTTTTTTTTTTGGTTTTTCGAGACAGGGTTTCTCTGTGTAGCCTTGGCCATCCTGGACTCACTTTGTAGACCAGGCTGGCCTCGAACTCACAGCGATCTGCCTGCCTCTGCCTCCCGAGTACTGGGATTAGAGGCGTGCGCCACCACGCCCGGCCTAAGATTCTCTCTTTCAATTAGGGGCATTACTTTAGGGTTTTGACTCCATAGCTTCAACATTTTTTATTCTCTTAAAATCAAAACTAGCTAGAATTTTCCAGTTTTAAAAATGTTCAGTTTTAGTTACGCATGAGTAGAGAAAGTAAGGTCTGAGCAGATGGCTGTCAAAACACCAATGACTACACACCATGGCTGAGAACTTGCACACAAAAATAGGCAACTTGGTGCACAGTATAGATTTCTTCCATGTAAATGCCAATGGCCATCTGGCTTGAAAGCTCTGCAAAAATCAATCTGATGCAATTCTATATTTGCCCTGTCTTCCATAGATATTAAATTATATCAGCATCTGGTAGAATCCCTGACAGGAAACACTGTGTCTCCAGAACCATTTCACACTCCAGCATTTCACTTCCCAAAGTTAGAAAACAGCTGGAAACTAAAACATGGCTCACACAATGAGGCACATCGCTTACGTGAGTGGGGCTGAGTGGAGACCAGAAAGAGTTAATGCATTCCATTTACAATCAATTCTCTGTCCCCCATTAAAGCACACACATACTAATTGCTCATAAACAGTTTTATTCTTAGCGTCGCTTCCTGAGGGTGCAGCTACTACAGTCCTCTCTGCAGTTAGATTCAATTTAGTGCACATTTATGTGAAAAAAAATTTTACTACTCTTTTGCTGGAAATTTGACAATATGTTCGCTTTAATTAAAATGCTACATAATTTAATAGAGAAGCATATATTCTACAAATTGAGCTGATATATAGTGAATGTAACTACCATAGATACTTTGTCCATTGGGTCAAAATATATATTTACTCTACACAAAAAAAGATAACTGCCATTAAGATTTTTATTTCATAGGCTTTTTACACCAGATCATATTGAGCATGAAATCTCTAACAGATCTTACAGGAAACATCATCATAAGAAAAAAAAAATGCACTTTATTGATGAAGTACATTAGAAGCCAGAGTAAAACACACATTGCAGTTGAGGCCTAAGTTTGATACAATAAAGACATATATCAAATAAGCCTGCATGTGTAAGTGTGTTTGGGTGTGTTCTGTATTTTAAGCATAGAGATCTGGGAGTTGGCTGGTGTAACAGTAAATGCTTTGTTCTACTGGAAAGAAATCACTGTGAGTTTTCTCATGGCAGCACAATTCAAATGGCGTTTACTTAAATGGACAATAGCATCTGCAGGTAGATGTGACCACAAAGTTCCCATCCATGGTGTTCAGTGGCTGGGCAACTTCCCACTAAAATATGTATGAATTTGTATACACTATTGAAAGAAGCAAAATGGCTTCCCTTGCTTTAACTATTTCCGATTTCATTTGTATTTTGAGACGGCTGGTCTCTTCTCTCTGAGGGCCCTTCAGTTTATGTAGGACTCCTCCTTGACTGGGCTGCAAAGCTGCCGCTGAGTGAGGTGACTCCACTACCCTGAAGGAAGAGGCAATATCTCTATCCTTACAGCAGAACAATGACCACGCACAGACCTCTGTTTTAAAAATATCCTCCTTCAGCAAAGTTCTTGGTCTGGGCTCTTGAGTTTGTTAAAAACCAAACCAAACCAAATCAACAAAACAACAACAAAAACATAGACATAGACACCATTTCTTCTCTTAAAATGTGCACGTGTACAGTCTTGGAAATGTACTAACTAGAGATAACAAGCAATCTTAGAGTGGAGGAGGGAACACTAAGAGAAGGATTTGCTTTTTTTGTAATTGGAAGTGAAGAGTCTTCTTTATGTAAAAATAGCAGAGGCACGCATTTCATATAATTTTCTACATCTCAATGATCTCCTCCCTCTATGATTGGGACAAAATTAGACTCTTGGCTAAGCCCTCAATATAGACACTTGTAATGTTTAACAGGGATGATTCACTACTGCAAAATTCATTTCTAAACATTATGGGCACCAAGACTACTTAACAATAGACTAATTTTTAAGTGCTATAGAAAGCAGTTCTTAAGGCATTTGACTTTTTATTCTGATTTTACCACACTTTTGCTTAATCAAAAAAAAAAAAAATGGAAGAATACCTTTGCATTATAAACCACATAAATCTATTTAGACATATCTTCATGTGAAATGGGCTAAATCTGTTTATTTGGTATGCATTTCCTCTAGAAATTAGAAAGTAATTTTGTCATGCTTTCTACATTATCCCACATGGTTTGGTATACTTATCTTGTGTATGTGTAGTGCAGTACTTAAATGCCCTCAACCCAGGCAGTATAGAAGGTCTGTGTAAAACTCTGGTTACTGGGGATAAGAAAACATGATTGGAGGACTTTCTGGGTTTCTGTGCTGGTACTCAGCAAATGACAGGTCACACTGGAATCCTAGACTAGTAGTGTCTAATGATAACTTAAAATATGTACTGTAGGCATGTTTATATACACACATGCAATCAGAAACGTTTTTAAAAGTATAGCATCCAGAACACTGCTTTGTAAGAACTATACAGAGGAATTTAGGGCACATAGGTCATAGATAGAACCTGCTGATAATTGCTAGTTAAATAAATGGATACAAGACAACAGGGAAGAAGATGGATGTGACAAGGGCAGTACATATATTCTAATTTGTTTTCTCTCAACACTGAAAAGGAACTAAGCAAATGAAATATTGAAAGGATTGAGCAAGGGAAAATCTCTAAAACCTAGACATTCATCAAGCTGCCTGGCATGTTATGATTTGTATGTAGCCACAGAATAACATACAAAATGTAACTAAGGAAAAAAAAAACATAATGTAGTGATACCATGATAATAAAGTGGAGAAAGATTATCCACATTGGCCTGTAGATGCAGACATCATTCTTAAATATCTAAACTGGAGACAATAACTTCTGAAATTCGCGTGACTTTTGCATATAATACTGTATTCAAGGTAGATAGTCTGTGCTATTCTGCCCTCCACAAAGAAAGCTTCTTTGAGTAGGAAGTTCGAATGGTAATTTTTGGTTGTAATAAGTGTTTTTATTGCTGAAAGGAAAATTTACAGCCCTGAGCCACACTGGGGAACACATCTGAGGTATAATGATTTTATTCAAGTCCTTCACGTTCATCTACCCATTGATTTTTGTTCGCATTTAACAAAATCTCGCAAAAGGCTGACACTGCATGTCAAAGTAATATTTTATTTATTTATTTATTTATTTATTTTGCTAAACTTTGTGGCTAAATGTGATTAAAGTACAATTTCTTAAGCACCGAGAAAATGTTGCAGCTAAGAAGGAATTTATAACATGCATATCACTGAACGCTACATTTTAGAGTAAGCGAGGGTTTGGCACTGGGATGCATACACAATGAGAACTTGTCAATGGACAGCGTTTCTTTTGAGCTTCATGAATAGGCAACAATGTAGAATAAGCAAAAAAAAAAAAAAAGTGCAACACTATTACATTCCTTTTAAGTAAGGCAAACACAGAAATTTGGCCTTAGGAACCTCAAAAATGCATGACGTTATCTGAAAGCCCCAGAGAGATTATGCTATCTTGCTGGGCCAAGGAACTTCATTGTATGCTAAAAAATCAATAAGCAAAGAAATTAACAAATATTCAGAACCAAGTGACCAACTGAAAGAACAACTACGTGGGTGGCCAAAAGACCTAGGCTCCACCAGCTACCCTTTCCTGCAGGAGAACGCTGCCTAGCATGGCTCACTCCTCTCTCCCTCTAACACTGTCTAAAAGGCTGGAAAAAGTCTCAAATGGATGAAACTCGCCAAAACCTGGTTCCTCCAGCTTCCTGGCATGCCTTATGATAGGCTATTTTTGGTCCGTGGCCTACTTAGAACCACGTTTTAGAGACTTTCTTTTGGAAACGGAGGTAAGTAGCATTTCCAAATTACTCCTCATCTCTTTGTGAAACTTGCAAACCCTAAAGAAATGACATAGATTTAAGTGAAGGAACACAGCGTGCTTTCCTGGCTGTCTTCCCGTGGGCTGTTTACTAGTCTCTTGTTACTTTCCCCACCACTTCTTATCAGGGTAGGACACACTTCCAATTACACAGAAGTCACTTACAGCTTCCTCCTGGGATAATAACACCTGTTCTTGCCTGAGCCATTCAAAGGGATGCTGGGGGCATTCCTTCCCCTACCCTTTCTCTCCAAAGCTGACGCTAATTCTTGTTGTTAGAATCGCAGCCACGCCGTAGCAAAAGGAAGATGAATAACTGGAGAAACCTTCTTAGCTCTCGACATTTTCATTTCCAGAATTATGTGCACTCTCTGGGTAATTTCTAGAAACGAGCTATATTATACACAACATACATTTAATTCTACTTACAGCCTACTTGAAATCAATGAAAACCTAATTTCAGCTTCAGAATAATTTGCTTTTTTTTTTAATTATTTTAACTTTTATATAAAGCAAAGCCTACGTGAGAGAGAGCAGCAGTCTATAAATGAAACATTTGAGAAGAGATAAGTAACAGAGCATGCTCAGCAGCTTGCCACAGTGCTGGCCAGTGTGCTTGCATTGAAAATTAGTTCCCAGAAACCATGAGCAAAATTGACTGGTCTGTGATTCGAAGCTACAGCGTTCTTTCACACGAATATTGATGACTAATCAACATTTCAGTGACAATCCAAAACGAAAACACTTCATTCGGAGGAGTTACTGAGGAATTCAAGTTGTGGGGTCTTGTGTGGTTTTGTTCCCTCAAGTAGAATAAGACCTACAAGATCTGATTATACTACAAGACATAATGTGGGATGGTTTTTCCCCCTTGTGGTTCCTATATTTTACATAGATAGATAAAAATCATAAACATACGTATGACATGAAAGTAGAGGGGACTGTCTATGGAAAGGGGGTACTAACAGGAGCAGAAGGGGTGAAAGCAGGAGGAGAGAGAGGTCTGAGGTGATTTTCTCAGTATACAATATACATTTAGATGAGGACGTTCTTATACAACAGCATGGTGTGCAATAGCAACACACAGTGAAATTTTAAAACAGAAATGTACTACGAACTAAATAATGGAACTTTTTCTACAGGAAAACACTTCTTCCACTTATACACCAAGAGAGCTGTGACCCCAGAGCACTTGTAACTGCCCATCTCCTAAGAGTAAGTGGGGAAGTCAGCTCTGTGGGGAGACACAGCTGGGAGGAAAAAAACCGCCTAAGTCTTCTTGATGATCTTGCCAGACAAACTGCCACTCTCCACCTGGTCACCTGTTGCCCTGCCCTATTGTAAAGTACCCGTCAATCACCTCAATTGGCCCCCTGGGTTATGTTAAGGATTTCACAGTTAATTGTGAACAGGCAAAGGAGAACATTAAATGGTTTGAGTAGAGTCATTCCTGGTCAAGAGGAAACAAGATGGTCCATGGTATCCTCAAATGATACATCGCTAAGATCCTGCAGAGACTGGGGAAGAGAAACCAGGTAAAGTGACAGGAAATGGAATTGACAGATGGAGGATGTGTGTCCCAGGAAACAGGCTATAAACCAAACGAAGGGAAAATAAGGATTCCCAAACAAAGTGAACCCTGTGACAGAAAGTAACTTCAGAGCTCAGGAAGGATGCAAAGGATTTGGGCAAAGAGCTCTAAAGACCAGTGGAAGCTTAGGGACACAGTCTGCTGAGATGTTCATGGCCATGGAAAACAAATGGGAGAGAGAACAAGGAGGATGGGAAACCCAGGGAAAAGATAACCACACCACTGGACCTGAGACTGTAATCATTGGATCGCTGTAGCAGAGGACAGTATTTACATGGCTGAAGGTGACTAATCAATTTTAACACAGTTAGAAGGACCAATACAGAAGACCAGAAGAGGTGGTGTAAGAAATATGTTTTTTAAACCGAGAAATGCTAATGATTACAGAACCGGGAGGGACATGGAAGGATGGCAGGCTTTGTCCCAGGTGAAAGGAGTCTTGAAGAGCTTTGCCCCTTGCAAAGACCACGGATACCCCTCTGAGATGGACATCGTGATAGACTGGGAGGAGCCATCCTGGGTCCGGAATTCAGGAAACAGACCTGGGACTCCAGCCAGGCTATTGTGTTTCTAATCAAACATCAATGGAAGGAGGGAGCAGGCATTGTGGCCTTAAAGAGAGACTCCTGGCGGAGAGGCAAAAGAGAAGGCTGCAGGTTCAGACCCGGAGGCTGCAGATTGCTTCTATCTGAGAGAAGATCAGCGTGCAGCCAGGAGACACATAGGGATTCTTCTGGTGGAACTGATACCCAGAAAGTTTATTCTTGTTCCCCTTAACCTCTTTTCCCTCCTGTATAGGATAGTTGGGTTATATAATAAAGTCTAATTTTTAAGAAACAGAGCCAATAGGGTGTGTCTGTTTGCTCTAATCTGATTATAACACATGAAAGAGTCTTCTCTCACTAAACTTCCCCTTTGTCTTATGTATAATTTATCAGGAGCTGATGATTCATCCCTCTCCTTCCCTTAAGACCTCAATCACTGTCATTCAAACAAACAAACAAACAAAAACCCTCTTTTTACTTATGCTGGCCCTACATGAACAGAGTTCCGTACTTTTGGAGGTCAGAAAAGGGCTTCAGCTTCCCTCAGAGCTACAGTAATATTTGGGCAACTGTGAACGGTGCACCAAGGCTGCTGAGAGCCAAACCCAGGTCCTCTATCAGAGCACTGTGCACTGTTAATGGGTTGCCATCTCTCTAGCCCCAGTCAATGTCACTTTTTGAGCCTTGCACTTTATTCTGATTTGGACTCACTGTCCGACCCTCCCCTGAGAAATTGTCTCCTGAAAGCAACTAGTGAGTTCAGCAGTTTGGGGAGTGTGTGTGTGTGGTGGGGAAAACACGTGAGGTTGGGGGTGCTTGGGGCGGGGGAAGAGTGAGGGAAAAAGTGGAATAGACAGGATGAAAAGTAGACTTGATTTTATTAAATAAATAAAAATGTAAGTTAGAAAGAAATTTAAGTGAGACTTTCTAACATACCTCTTTGATTCTTATTTCAAGGGAACTAAGGTTGACCAAGAGATACCTTTAACCTCCTTTTTTCTTTTCACATAAAGGAGACAGGAAGTTCATTAGGGCACAATGGGAAAAGACACCAATAGAGGTAAAGCTACTGAAATCAGAATATTAGTGTCCCTGTGAATGCATAACCCAAAACAACTAGATTTACCTCCAACCTCCTTCATGCTAGCTTTATTTTTTACGTGTGTGTGTGTGTGTGTGTAAGAGTGTGCACATGTATGTAAAGGTCAAAGTTTGGCATCTGGCATGTTCCTCCCTTTTTAGCCATGGTATGAATTGAGACAATGCCTTGCATTTGAAGCCAGAGCACACAGATTTTGTTGGCCTAGCTAGTTATCTTGCTCCAAAGAGCCCAGCCTGTCCTCTGATGGCTTAGAAACAAAACTTACAAAGGGTGCCATCTTCCCAACTCCTTGATGCTAACATTTAATTATTATTAGTGATAACCATAAAAGTTACTCTAAAACAATCAGTTTTTACTTTCCTAGGATGAACGAAGCCATGGTTTCAGGAAAAATACTCCACTGATTTTGAAGTGCAAAAAAACAAAACAAAACTTTACCTTTCATCAGAAACTACCATGTCATATGTGTCATCAGCTACGGCACTGTGTTTGCTACATGGTATGTGCCTGGTGAAAGATGGCTATTAGTGCTACCTTTAGTGTTATTTTGGAAAATATATTGCAACAGATTACAAAAAAATGGGTTTTTAGATGTAGAACACATTATTTAAACTATAAAGTTTCCTTAGGATTTCTGTTACCAAAATTCGGCTGCCAAATGCCAGGTAAGTTGATGGAAGTCCTCAGTTTATTGGATCCACTTTTTAAGGTACAGGTATGTAAGTGATAGGTGAGAATTTATGTGTCTGAGACACATATAAAAACTATACAATGTCTCACAAAGAACAAAAGCAAAATGAAGCTATTTGATATTTTAAATTTTAAAATGAGTTATTGAACTAAATAAAAGTTAGATACAGCCAACAGGCTAAGCTTTAAAACAAATGACCTCTATTAAAGTTGCTTCAGGTTAACACACTTGAAGTTTATTCCAAAAAAGGTCTCATTTGAATTCTTCAAGTGGCTAAGTCGGATGCATTTAAACCTGTTTTTGTGCAGATGCAGATGCAGGAAGGCTTACTTGGAAGATTGTAACAGAGTCACAATCCGCAGAGGACACTGGTGTGAATGAGTGGTGTACCTTGAAGAGGAACAGAGAGTTTCTTATTCACTTAAAAATTTCTTCTTTCTGTTCCTAAGACATTTTAAAACTTGGTGGATAATAAGTACCAAATATGTGACCTGAGCTCTACTCTTCCCAAGATAAACACTATCTCTTCTATCAAAGATGAAGCCAAAGCTGTGTCTATGTTTGAAAGTTATATGTATGAAATCAGGCTGCACTTGCTCTGCATCCCTAACAGCTTTGCTGTACACATTCTCCAGTACGTATCATGATACTCAAGTGTTTTAATTCCTCTGGGTCTGTGATCACCAGCTGAAATGCAGTATCCCAGAGGACATATATCGTAAGCACAGCAGATAATGTCAAACAGCGTCCCAAAGTGGTTTATGCAACATGCTTGTTTTTAAAATATTTTATGTGTAACCTGAATCTTACAGGAATTATTTGGCTGTTTGAGCCTCACATAATAGATCTTGCCCTATTACACATAATGATATAAAATGCTTACTTACTTTTATTTTTAACGCTGCTGTACATGACACCCTAAACTGTTCTTCAGCTAGCTAGCTGGGAGTTTCGGCAGCTTTCACCACTTAAGACACAAAAAGCAGAAAAAAAAGTTTCTCTGTCAAATATAGTGTGCCATGCAGATGACAGGGCCTAGTTTTTCTAAACGTACTCAGAGAGAACCTCCTGCTGACTGAAGTACAGACAAGAGTGGTGCTCTCTCTCAGCTGGATGTAACTAGACTATACTTCCCAGCTGCCACTGTCTTCCGCTAAACTTTCCACTGCCACAAAAGCCAGAAGAGCACCAAACACCAGTAGGGATTGTAAAGGCCAACACTCGCAAACATAAGCAAGCCAAACCTGTGTACGCAGCGGAGCAGGCTAACAAACCTTAAGTCCTAAAATAATAAGACCTTTTTTTTATCTCCCACATCCCTCTACCCTCACGTGAAACAGAACAAATTAAAAATACTAGAGGGCCTTGAACATTAAGTTTCCTAATAAAAAAGAGTTAAATATTTTTTTAAGTTGTAAATTTCATGTTTCATAGTTAAAATGTTTAGTGGTCCTAATGATAAAGACTTGTGATTAGTACCATTATACTAATATTTTAAAGACTCCTAAAATTCATAATACAAATTGACTCTGGAGAGCTACAAAGGCTGGTGGAGACTCTGGATCCCTTGAGTCTCTGGATGGTATCTCTTACTCGGGCCCTCTCACTGTTCTCTTATTCACCAGTGTGTCTTAGATTCCATGCTCTCAGATCAAAGGCATCTGTGATTCTGATGATTTTAAATTTGTTTCCCATGCGATGTAGGGTATGGAACCCTGAAGACTAGGTGTAATTGTGAACCTTTTATCATACGCCCTCTTGCTTTAGACTCCACAGAGATTACCTCATTTCTGAACCAAGATATTTGTATCCTTTAGCTAAGATGCTTGTAAGTTTACTGATAAATGATCTATATTAAGTTCAGTTTCAGACAAAGCATTCTCAATTAATGTGGAAAAGCCTTAATTGGTTACTTTGGAAGAAACTGCATTTAATGTCTTATTTGAATAGATTTCCAAGTTATAGTTGAAAACACTAAGGCTAGCTAATTCTCCTGCCAGATTATAATGCCTGGTACATTCATGCTTCGTTAGGTACTGATGATAATATTGAGCTATTAATATTTCAAATTTGTATAACCTTGCTTTGATATAGTCATGTTATCAGCACTATTAAGAGTTTCAGTTTCTTGTTTTAAAATCATAGTTAAACAATTCAGTCATGGATTAGCATTTAGCTAGTGGGAGATCTGGCATTAGAGAGCAAATATAAACCAACCAGAACAGGGGAGAGTACAGATGAAATAACCACACCTTCTTCTTACTCTCCAAAGTGGGAGGTGCCCTTTCCCTGGCATTACCATCACAATGACTTCATACTGTGTCTTTCCCTCCTATCTCTCCAATGAAATGGAATTCTCACCATGTGTTCTAAGCTCTCTCATGTGGTAAGCATGTGTCAAGAGCTTTGCTCTTATTAGCTTTTTTTCTTTCACCCCTAAACCATCAATCTTTCTGATCATTCAAACCAGTCTATAATACACAGTATTTAAACATCAAAATGGATGGACACGTGAGTGAATTCCTCTGTTCCTCTCTTCTCCTCCTCCTTGCTGATTCTCTCTTATCTCTTAGGGAAAACTTCACTGAAGAATCCATCTAATCATCTTCTCAGTCTCATCTAGACCACACAACATCATCGGAAACACTCTTCCCAGACAGTCGTCTCTAGCTGTTGGGTATTTGCTAGTTGCTAGTTGACCTCTTATAGCATTTGACAGCACTGACTGCGTCCCTATACACATTTCTATTCTTAATTTTTAACCCCTTTATTTTGGAGATTGTATTTTACTTACAAAAATTCTCTCTTCCATTTCCTCTCTCCAAACTCTCTCACATACCCCTCATACTGCCCTTCAAACCTAGGGCCTTTTTCCCCACCAATTGTTATATCATGCACATATGTTATTTGTATGTACAACCTGTTGAGTCCATATAATGTTACCTGTATGCATGCCCTAGTGGTGACCATTTGGCATTGGGCAATCAAAGGGTATGCTCTTTGAGGGGAGGATTTACTTGTTCACCTATAGTCCTTTGTGTAGGGTTGAGGCCTCATGGGGCTTTCCTCCACCCAATTTGGCATATTCATTGGTGTCTTCCTTTGTCATCTCACATTTAGGTGGTCCTGTGGGTAGCTTCTGGCATTACTAGGAAACAGAGTCTCACAGCAACTCTCCAACCCTCTGGCTCTTACTCTCTTTCCTTCCCATACTTGGTAATTGTCCCAGAGCCACAGGTGTAGGATGATTTAAAAGAAAGAAAGAAAAGGAGGAAGCAAAGAAAGGAGAAAGGGAAGGAAAGAAAGAAAGAAAGAAAGAAAGAAAAGGAGGAAGCAAAGAAAGAAAAGGGGAAAGAGACGGAAAGAAAGAAAAGAAAAGGAAAAGGAAGGAAAAGGAAAGCAAGGAAGAACGAAGGAGGAAGGAAGCGAAAGAAAGGAAGAAAAGAAAGAAAGGAGAAAGGGAAGGAAAGAAAGAAAGAAAGAAAGAAAGAAAAGGAAAAAGAAAAGAAAGAAAGAAAGAAAGAAAGAAAGAAAGAAAAGAAAGAATACTATTCAGTGCTGGTGAAGTCATAGAACATCTATAGCCACTTATTTACTAAGCCAGCACAATCCCTCACAACAATCTATAAAGATTTTCCCATATACCCAGTGTAGCTTTCACCCCTCATCAAGCAACATTCTCTTTGCAACAGTTGGAGACTACTACAGAAAACCACCACCAATCAAAATGCAGAGTTGTGGAGCCCACTCACATGGATAAATTTTCTCTTCTTCACCTAACTGAACTCTATCAATCAGTTTCTTTTTTATCTTACTAGCCATACCCTCACTATCTTGTCTACTGTTTTGCAATCTTTGCCACCAGCCAAATATGGAAATGCCACAAAGCTTGGGAAGTCCACCCATCCTCTGTTTCACCTATTCTGTCTTATTCTGTGCCCTTTATCTCATCGCTACAGTTTTATACACTGTCTATAAGCCAAAGAATTCCAATTTTGTATCTTCTGGCTAATTAGTTTCTTAGAAATCCATACTTACCTTATTCAAATATCAACTATCAACTATCAAGACAAGCGAGCATGTCTACTGAGAGGTATCTCAAAGCCAAAGTGGCTGCATCAGGATGCTTTATTCCTTGGCCTTGCCTTCCTGAGAAACATTGTTCTCTACCTAGCCTATCCATGGAATGGCTCAAGATGAAAAAATTAAGATACTTCATTCTTCTTCCCTAATTATGATAATTCAAGTTTTCCCTTTTTCTCTCACTTCCTCACTACAACCCAACCTGTCAGTAAACACTATGGCTCCCACTTGCCAAAAGTATCCCATCCATACTTGCTTTTGCCAGTTTCCTTGAAATCCACCCTATCCGAGCCACTATTACACCTGGCTTCCTACAGCTCTCTAACGTATCACCATACGTATCATTTTATGCCTCAATAATAAATTACTTTGCAGTAGTCAGCCGCCTTGTCCAGAATTCTGGAAAGAAACAAGCCACAACCTATTTAAAATGTACATCGAATCAAATCAAATGTCCTTCCCATTTCAAAGTGCTTCACATTCTGGTCTCCATTCATCTTTGGCATTTATCTTATAAACAAATATCTGTATCATAGAGATATTTTACTTCTTGACACACGTCTTCTATGCTTCATCCACACCAGTAATCTTTTGTCTCCCATCACAGGATGTGTTGATTGCCTGGTGGTCCCTTGACTGCTTAGTATTTGTCTGGTCAATTGCTAGCATTTTATCTTATTGACTCAAAATGTTTTAATAAAAATGTCAGTCATGCAGAAATGTTGAAAGACTAGTTCAAATAGCAACCATATGCCCACCACTCATATTCAATAATTTGGTGACATTTGGCCATATTTGCTTTATCTTAAAATGTGGCTTTTATACCACAGCCCGATATCTACAGGTAATAATGCTTCAAGACATGATAAGAATTCAGATAGTCATTGAAGTCAATACTATCGTGTTGATGTGTGGATGAGGAGTCCAAAATACACCCTCAAGAAAAGTATAAATCATACAGGTAAAAGCATGATCAATGAAAGCAAAGCACAGAAAGTTCCAAATGCTTTTCTCTTAATAAAGTAAAGGACATACTGAGCCTTGTCAATGGAACATATATATTCTCTAAGAACTACTAGACTGATGAGGCAATAAAAACAAATAGCATGGCCTTATTTGGCCTTTGGGGTGTAAAGATTATTTGTAGGGTATCTTTCTTTTGGCATGAAAAACAAAAGCAACTAATTTCAAAAAATTATACTAATGAGCACAGAATAGCTCTGAAAGACTTACATAAAAATTATTAGTCTGATGCAAATGTTCAGTGAGGAAAAGTATGCCTAAAGCAAACTAAATATGCATACAAAATGAAGTTATACTTTATCAATGGAAAATTCTTCCTTCATAAATAATTATGAAAGGATCTTTGCTTTGCTCAGCCTTGATGCGACATGAATGTTGATTCTGAAATTGTACTACTTTTGCACACACACACACAAAAAAACTAAGGGTGACTGACAATAGAACAGAGTTGGAGGTTGTATGCCGTAGAAGTGCATGGTTCTAAGCAAGTTAAAAAGACAGTATCACAACTGTACCCACATGATAACTAAAGCTATAAAAATAGTGAGTCACAAAAATAGGCAACTTGGATACCTATATTCTATTTTAATAATATATCTGAACATAAAATATAGCTAAATTAAAAAAATACTTCTGCTGAAGAATATATTTCTTGTGCTTTGTAGATGAACAAATTTTGAGCTTCCAATTCATTTTGCTTTGCAGAAAGATAATAGTGTGGAAATGTGGGAAATCATCATCATCATCATCATCATCCCAAATTTCTTCAACAGAGTCCAGAATAGAAGGACAGAAATGGATGAAGAATTTAAGAGTGAAAAAATCCCAAGACCACTCTTGCCATTCTCTTTCTATAAATGTTCCATATTTGACAATATTAAATCCATTTTTGGTGATTTTTGTATGTTTACAGATGAAGTTTGCTTGAAGCTATAACAATTTCTTAAAATCTTAAAAACATTTAGCTTTCTATCTACACTTTATCTTCATCTCTTCACCACTCAAAATGAACTACCAGATACACATAACAAAACTGGCACACATGCACACACAAAAATGTTTTGAAAAAGAAACCCACTTCATTGCAAAGCTTTCCCACTGACCCTGAAGGCCCTGAAGTAAATAGCACTAAGGGAAACAGGTGTGCTCAAAATGGGAGATTTTCAGCGTCATCTCCGGGAAGGTCTTTTCTTTGCTCAACCTTGATGCTGAGTGCACTAATGCTGCCTTCGATGCCTGAGAAGCCTGGGTGGACCAGCCACCTCTGCACAGGAGAACAATTCCCTTCCATTAGGTAGGGCCCAGCCTAATTACACGAACGAAAAGACATAGAGGACAGCTCACAGCAATTTCATAAAAGCGCCAAGGGCAGAGGAATGGGCCCATGGTTTCCAAATAAGAGAACAGTCAGTAGGTCTTTTTCTCCACATCGGGGAGCTTGTGCAGGAGTGGCATTTTTTTTTTTTTTTTAACCTATTGATACTGAGACAGTAGGGACCTGGCACTATAAATAAATGATGGCTGTGATGTTTGTCACCGAAACGATATATGTGATTAAAAGATCTGTGTAGCTTAAAGCTCTACCAGGTGAGGGTTTTATTAGTAGCAGAGTAAAAGATGGACAATGACCAAGAGATTTTAAGAAAAGAGAGGAGGCTGATCAAGTAAAATGCAGAAAAGGTCTATACAGAGATAAACAGGATTAAGACTAAGTCTGCCTTTCTCGTGAATAGCATTTGAATATGAGACAGGAACCTTGGAATATATCTGGATGCAGATACCCATGTATAAATACATAAATCTTTAGATATGAAATGCAAGTCCTGTGCTGTTTGCCTTCAGTTTAGATCATTCACTTCTGCAGGTCTTTTGAGAGTTTCCTTCCTAGAACACCAACACTTAGGTAAGAGTAACAGGTTACAGGAAGCAGTGTTGCCGGATGAATAGTAAAAGACTTGCTTTCCCTGTGGTGTGCTCAATATGCAATGCTGAGGACCAGGGAGGCCTAGTCAGTTTCACATTCTGACCGGAGGTGTTTCCTTTTACTTTATTCAAAGTAGGGGAAAGATGTTTTGAACTGAAATAAATCAAGAAAAGTTTTTCAAATCCCTTTCTCTTAAGCAAGAATTTTCTAGAATAGTCAAAATTGATTGCATGAAATAACAATGTATGTGGGCATCTTCCACACAAAATTCTAATTAATAGTAACTTTTTTTTTTTTAGGTTTTTCGAGATACAGTTTCTCTGTGTATCCTTGGCTGTCCTGGAGTCACTTTGTAGACCGGGCTGGCCTGGAACTCCCAGCAATCTGCCTGCCTCTGCCTTCTGAGTGCTTGGATTAAAGGAGTGTGCCACTATGCCTGACCCTAATTAATAGTATCTTATCTTACAATGAGTTTAAGTCACAGAATGGGAAAACTACAAAAATATTGACCCTTTGCCTTTTGCTTTCCAGGCCTATTTGATAGAGAACTTTCCAGTGTGGAATAGTCTTGGAAGAAGGCTGTCCTGGTTTCACTGCATGAATGATCAGTTCCCAGGTATAGAAACTATGCCAGCCCCAACATATAAGCCAACATATATGGTGCATGCCAGTTTGCCGCTTAAAATCAACATCTTTATAACAAAGAGACTTTTAAATCTTTCAAACAAACCCTTCAGCATCCAGTTGACGTCTGATTTATTATTGCTGCCACACTACGCTTGACAAATAAACCTGCTATAATCATGCCAGCTGCCAGCCAACAGGTGCTGCCAAGAACACTGACACATTGAGCCAGGAGCCAGAATCAATTTGGTCTCCTTTCCTGCTGCAGCCAGAGCTTTTTTTTTTTTCTTTTTCATCTTTCCTTTAATATCTTTCAGAAACAGAAGAGGTGAGAAACAGGACCCCACTGTATTGTCAAGAAAACACACCCCCCACCACGATAACTGTTCTCCTGGGCCCCTCATTTTATGACTTTGATATAAAGCTTACAGCAGAGGTCATACTGTGAAATCG
Source organism: Acomys russatus (assembly GCF_903995435.1). Lineage (NCBI taxonomy): Eukaryota > Metazoa > Chordata > Mammalia > Rodentia > Muridae > Acomys > Acomys russatus. The sequence continues at coordinate 27,288,009 of NC_067157.1, read as the reverse complement.
GAACACAGCCAGTGGGCAGGAAGAACCACCGAGTGGATACTCTATGCCTGAGATGTGGTACTCAGGGTTTCGAATTGTGAGCAGTGTTCATCTGCATTCTCAGAATGCACCTTCAGGCATTTAAAACGGTTTTTGTCCTCTGCATTCACAATCTTTCCTGCTAATGCCTTCTTTCCTTTTGTAAATGCTCATTTGAAAAGTCAAAGCAGGGCGGGGGTGGGGGGCGGTCAAATATTTAATTAATGACTAAAAAAAAAAAAAAGGAAATAATTCCTTCACTTTTCTAAAGACTAAATTTTAATTTCTATTTGTGTTACATTTAATTTCTATTTCTCAGCCTGCGTTCTTGGATTAAGCTTATTGTGATTTTTTAAAAAATGATCCTCCTAATTAGAAGAAAATGTGCAATATTTATCAATGTCTTAGGTCAAAAATAAAACTAATCATTGCATCCCATTTTAAAGGACATGATCCACAGTTCCTAAATGCTTAGAAGGAAGAAAAAAAAAAAAAAAAAAAAAAAAAAAAAGAACTCACCCATATTCATATGACTGATTTTGATCTGGCTGGAATGAAGCTAGTTTATTTCTCCAAGGCCACCCAATTATACTATATACCCTTTTGTTCTCCAAACGAGCCTTAATTTAACAAAAAAGTTAACATGTATACTATACTCCCCAAAGACTCCCAAGGAAGACAATAACATCCCCCCATGACCTACAGAGGAGGATTCAGAGGCGACCTGCCCAATTAATTATACTTATTAGAGATGCTAGTGTGATTAGCATTATGAAGACATTTTAAAGAAAGTGTTTGCTTTATAGTTAGAGCTGCTAAAGCCACTGACCTCAACAGAAGCCTTTGGATTGCACATACTGTTGGACACCTCGCTAACCACAATGTGGTGAGCATGTTATATCCTGGAAACACTGTGTTTCTTATGCCCAAAGTGTTTTTCCAAGATATTTAGACAATTTTATGTGAATCATCTGGAAACTTCCTGAAAATGATCTTATCCAAAAAGTAATCTGCCCTCTTGCCAGTGTTCCTGACAGCACACAGAGCCTGACTCCATTAGTCAGCTCATGGAAGACTGAAAGAAAGAAAGAAAGAAAGAAAGAAAGAAAGAAAGAAAGAAAGAAAGAAAGATATTCTTAAGCATAAATTTCCATCAACATTCCATTACTTCTAAGTATTATTTTTCACATCTAGGTTTAATAAAGAGCAATGGATGGTTCTGAAGTTTAACGTGCATATGGAGGGCCCAAGTCTTGTGTAACTGCAGCTCCAGGGGATCCAACACTGGATGCCTCCATAGGCACGTGCCTCAGCTGCAGAGTTCTCAACTCAGCCCACCACAAACATGAATACATATACTTAAAATTTAAAAAGCAAACGTTTAACAAAATGACTGCTTTCATAACCATCAATAGTTAGTTAAGAATATAAACCCTGGTCATAAAATCCTGAGATTAAACGCCAGCAAACCATTTGTCTCTTGCTGCTAAAATAAAGACAATCACATTCCTCCTCTTCTGGGGTTGTGACTAAATTAGATGACACATGTAAATTACTTCACAGCAGTAAAAGTTTTTGTGACTTTCACATCCCTTACACTCTCTCGCCTTTCAATTCTGAAAGTGAACATATCCTAATTTTGAGCCTTTCTGAGGAGAATTCAGCAACCTTCCGCCTCAAAGGAGCAGCCACAAGATCCAGAAGGTGGACAGTGCTCTCACCAGGGAGGATCCCAGGGTCTCTGCAGCAGTCAATGACAGTATGGATAAAAGCTGAGTAAATCTGGTGTCCCGTCTTGCAGGACAACCTGAGTTGTCCTTGTGTGCATTCAATTGATCCCCTTTGTTTATTTTGTCAATCATAATTGCTCTGATGATTCAAATGTATTCCAAAGACAAATACATTGATAAATACCACCACATTGTTTCCATATATCAAAGATGGGCTGGTGGATGGGTAGCAGCTCTTAGGGGAGAAATGGCCCCTGGAAGTGGAGCAAGTAGCCTGATGGTATTCCTGACTGACTCCTGCATGGGAAGGCACTTGCCAAGGAGGTTGCTTTTCAGAGTCCCCATCAGTGGCTAGAGTTAGATAATATTTACATATATGGTGATGGCTTGGGTTAATATCATTACATCCCACACATCATCACCAAATCACACTGCACTTAGAAAAATAGTCTACAAGTGCATGTTACATTGCTTTTTAAAGAGTAGCTTAGTAGGAGCTTAATAACAGCACCTACACTTCTTGACTCAAGAATATTTATTAAGGGCCTACTAAATCCAATGTACATAATCTGTTTGCCAAATATTATGTGGTATTCAGGGGACATGTAGATAGATGGCTGGCCTAGTCCCTATACTCTAGGTGCTCACTGAAGGAACCAGGGGCAGCTGTGACAAAAGATGCTTGGAGGGTCTCCTGCTTCCCCTTCCTCCAATAACCTTCACACACTTTCCCAAGTGCATCTCCATTCAAAACAATCTCTACAAAACCGTGCTCTGACAATGTGACAAAAAGACAACTTTTCTTAAATCTTTCCCACTAGGTTGCACCTATTAATTTCATCCCTGCTAGCTCCTCAGGATGGGGGCCATCAGTGATAAGATTTGGGGGTAAAAGATATATCTATAAAGACCTTTGAAAGCACAAAGTACGGATGCTTACAGATAAGGATGCCCAGTTTCAAGAAATTGTTGAGTGTGATGGAGTGTTTGTTACTTTTACACATAAGGTGTGAAAGATAAGAAAGGCATGGTGGCTGGCCTGCAGGGCAGTATTCCCAGGAATTGCAAAAAGCAGCCTGACAGGAGCAGTGTGCAAGTAAGAGAGTTGTCAAAGATTGGTTGACTTGGTGAGCAAGGACCAGATTGTATGGGAGATATATGCCTCATTTGAAGCTGTAATTAGACCTTATCCTGAAGACTTTGATGGTGATTTTTATGTTAACTTGACACGAGCTAGATCCATTTAGTAAGAGAAAAAAAGTCAACTAAGAAAGTGGCCCAACCAGATTGGCCTGTGGGTAAGCTTATTTTTAATGATGGATGGAAAAAAGAGTGATAGCAATGTGGACCAGCTCAGCTCACTGTGTGTGGTACCACCTCTGGGGTGGTAGTCCTGGATGCTATAAAAAAGCAGACTGAGCAAGCCAGGAGGATCAAGCCAGTAGCTAACACTCCTCCATGGCCTCTGTATCAGCCTCTGCTTCCAGCATCCTGCTCTGAGTGCCTGCACTGACTTTGTATCAGCAACAGAACTTGACCTAAAAGCTGTAAACTGAAATAAACCATTTCCTCCCAGAGTTGTTTATGGTCATAGTGTTTTACCATAGTAATAGAAACTCAATCTAAAACAGAGCTCATGGGGTTCCTAAGAGAGCCTTAAGCAGGAATAGTATGGAAATTGAAGGCAGGAAGCCTAGAGGATTGCCTATGAGAATTAAAGAGGCACCTGCGAATAGAAGGAAGAAGTCTGAAGGCAAGCAGGCCCTGGATGCAGGACAGAAAAGCAGCAGGTGAATTTTGGGTACACCTCAAGAGGCAGGATCCACAAAACCTGGTATGTCAGTGAATGGCACTAAGTGTAAATAGGGCTTTGCAGTGTAACTTACAGTGCGGATGGATGGGCAAATGAACTAAAAAGAAAAGTGTGAGACGAGATGAAAGTCACTCTGTCTATTCAGCAGCTGCTAAGACTGAGGCAAACACATTTAGTGGCTGAAAAATAATGTTGAGATTATTTCTCATCCTATTTTACTTTATTTATTTTTTGAGGTGAGGCCTCACATAGAAAAGGTTGGCCCCAAATTCATGGTGCAGCTCAACATGGCTTTGAACTTCTGATCCGTCTTCTGCTTCTACCCCACAGTGCTGGGACTACAGGTATGTCCAGTTTTATGCAGTGATGCAGACAGAATGCAGGGGTTTGTGCATGCTGAGCAAGCACTCTAACAGCCAGACGATAATCCTCAGCCCCTGCATACCATCCATTTCTTACTGAAACTCTCATTTTAGCACAAGTTAAAAGATAGTCAGCTCGATCTCCAGACTATTAAAATATACTACCATTATCCATTCCTGTAGATGTTTCCAGCCACCAACTAAAATAGAACGTGTTCCCAATTGTGGAAGTTTATGCCATCAAGCAGTTTCTTGTTTTAGCCCTGAAAGTTGCTATTGAATACTTATTGAACATTTACAGAAAACTATTAGCCACACCTAATGGACACTGCGTAATCTTAGGGGTTTGTTGTTGTTGTTTACTTGGTTGTGAGGATTGAATAAGAATAGCCCTACACGTTCATAGATTGGAATGCCTGGTCATCAGGAGCGGTGCTATTAGACCTGATGCAGATGTATGCACTTTCTGGGTCTGAAAGCCATACATGGTATATACTCACTTATAAGCGGCTATTAGGCCAACATAGATGTCCTCTGAGAGGCTACACCCAGTGGGAGTCAGGACAAATTCTGGGACTCCATGTGGAGTTACAAGAGTGGTAATGAAGATGAAGGGAGTGGAAGGGTCCAGAGGGTTCAGGAACCCCACAAGGAGACCACCACGGTTGGTGGATCTGGTCCCAGGGGCACCTGCACAAACTGTTGTATCAACCAAGGACAATGCATGCAGTAAATTCAAATCCCCTGTTCAGATCTAGCCAATGGACAGCTCGCTCTCCATGGTTATAGGGAGAGCAGGGACTGCTTCTGACATGAACTCTGGTGTCTCCACTTGATCATTTCCACTTGGTGGGGAGGCCCAGTGGGCACACAGAGGAAGGGGAAGCAGGCTACCCAGATGAGATTGGATTGGCTGTTATCAGATGCTGGAGGGAGGAAGTCCCCTTCTGTCAAAGGTCTAGGGGAGAGGAATAGGGCAGAAGAGGGAGCAAGGGTAGGAATGGAAAGATACAAGTAAGGGGATAACATTTGGGATATAATCTGAATAATTTATAATAAACTAAAATTAAAAATTAAAAAAAATACAGAGATCAATGAGTATAACTCAAGATTAGAGAGAGAGAGAGAGAGAGAGAGAGAGAGAGAGAGAGAGAGAGAGAGAGAGAGAGAGAGGTGTGGTCAGAGGGTGAGCTTTCAAGTTCTAAAAGTCCATGCCAAGCCCAAAGTCTCTCTCCGGTAGTGGATCAAGATGTAGAACTCCCAGCTCCTTCTTCAGCACCAAATCTGCCTGCATGCAGCCATGCTTCCCACCATGACGATAAGGGATGAAACCTCTGAAACTGTAAGCATGCCATCAACTAGATGCTTTCCTTTATGAGAGTTGCCTCGGTTGTAGTGTCTCTTCTCAGCCAGAAAACTCTGACCAAAGCCCTAATGATTATGTCAGCCTGGTATATCTTTTCTTTGGAGGTGAGGCAAGAAGGTGAAGAGCCAAGATCCTCCAGTCGGTTCCTGTCTTCAGAATAATGTATTTGTAAAGTTATTCTTTTGCGAAACCCTTTGCAAAAGTTAAGGGAGTCTGGTGAGAAATCCTAAAATGTGATTTTAGCATTACAAGAGAAGATACAATAAGAAGGAGGGCAGAGAGGAAGGGAATGAGGGCCATGGGAGGAGGAGGAGGAGGAGGAGGGAGAAGAAGAAGAAGAGGAAGAAGAAGAAAAAGAAGAAGAAGGCAAAGAAGAAGAAGAAGAAGAAGAAGAAGAAGAAGAAGAAGAAGAAGAAGAAGAAGAAGAAAGAGGAGGAGGAGGAAGAAGAGGAGGACGAAGACGAGGATGAGGACAAGGAAGAAGAAAGATGTACCTTTCATCCTCCTCCTAGCTACCAGCGGGGGGAGGGAGGAGGGCAGGGAGGAAGACACCTGCATCCCAGCCACATGAGAGAAGGAATGAAAATGAAGTTCAGGCTTTAGACTCGGGACCTTGTCCCAGACCTACCACAGGGCAGCAGGATTGGGAGAAGACTCACAGACACTGTTTCTAGGGTGGTACTTATGGCCAGAGCTTTTGAAACTCTCTTAGCCTAGTGACCAAAACACTACTTCCATCACCTCTCCATCAACCTCACAAAGCACTGGGCAGATTCTTTCTAGTGAGAAGTGGAGTAGAAAACAAAGCATGACTTTAACATTCTAACCAATTCCAGGCCAGTAAGACTGCATATTGGATAGACTGCAACATCCTTGGTCTCCAGACCAGTGCCTGTGGACAAATTCCCCACACCACCTGAGTCCTAGATGGACACCCACAGTTCCTAGGGGACATAACTCTATTCTCATGCCCATAATGTGTGAATTTACCACTGTCTTCCTCCTTAGCACCCTACCCCATGCTACCAAAGATTCAGACCTGTCTTCTTTGGTTCAAACTATGAATTTGAGATTCCTCAGCGTTCACAATCTATTATGCTTCATCTCTCCAAGTTCCTTTGTTATAAATAGCTAATTCTCTAAACTGTAGCATTGACATGGCATTTGACTGTTACAATTAAATTTACAAACTACCCTAGTGTCAAAGATAAAAATTCTCACTTGAAATTAACATGCTGCAAATTTTTCAAACCTCATAGTATATTATTGAAGTTGATTAGCCTTTAATTCAAATATTCATACTTTTACATTTAATATCCCCTTGTATAAGAACCCTACTAACTTTACTTCTGTACTTATTAATTATAGTAATTTTATGAGAACAACCAGGTGGAACAGAGACACTACTCTTTTCTTTCATAGATAACTTATTTCAGAAATATTTCTATCTGTCTGTCTGTCTGTCTGTCAATCTATCTCAGCCCCCTACCCTCTGACACATATTGTAAGCCTTACTAAAAATAACTACACTTCCTGCATCAATAAAGACTGTGTATTTTCTTTCATGTTGCCACAACAGTGAGTCATAACAATGCACACCTTAGCAGGACTACGCTAAATTTAAAAACCCAGGGAGAGTAAGGATGCAGGCAATGACTTTCCTATTAAAATAATGAAAACGTCACACAAAAACTAGAATAGGCATGTACAGCTAGCCTGTCATGGTGAGTGTAATACACTCTCAATAAAATATGTATAAAACCTAAGATATATAAGTAAATTTGAGTTAAATTTCCAGCTCCTCTTAGGTTGCCTAGCAACAGAGGTACCATGAGCCACTGTCAAGACAATGTTGCTGAAATTTGTGAGAAGTAACTGCTCACCCATTGTTCATTTGGGATCTATGTACATTACATGCAAATTCTTACTGGATTTTTTCCCAGTCTCTATTGGTTAACAATATCTTTATATGGAAAGGGCACCTTACTATTTTCCTTTAATTTTTTTAGTCTGAATGATATGGTTATCACACACACATACACACACACACACACACACACACACACACACACACACACATGAATAGAAATCCTGGGCCTTAGGCTCTGGTCATTCAAAATAAATAATCTTCTGTACTGCTGTGGTGAAGGGACTTCATCCACAGAAAGGTTTTGCAATGCATCTTTGGAATACTTCTCATTTCTTCGTTGAAAGGCAGAGAAATTAAATAGTTGGGTTGGGCATATTATAGCCACAAAGATTTTTACTTAAAGGAGTCAGTTATCTTAAATGATATATCATTATTTTGCATAACCCTGGACCATCTCTCTCTCTCTCTCTCTCTCTCTCTCTCTCTCTCTCTCTCTCTCTCTCATTACAGCCTTTCCATCTTCCTAGCACTGTGGTTCTCGACCTGTGGGTCATGACCCTTTAGGGGGTCATATATCAGATAACTTGCATATCAGATATTTCTATTATAACTTACAACAGTAGCAAAACTACAGTAATGAAGTGGCAACAAAATAATTTTATGGTCACCACAACACGAGGACCTGTATTAAAGGGCCACAGCATTAGGAAGATTGAGAAGTACTATCCTAGGAGGAGCAAGTGGTGGCTCTACAGCAAAACTATCATAAGAAGTGATGACAGAATATAACAAAGACATGTGGGAAAACTGAAACGTCACAGTTCGAAATACATATGGGGCTTGTATCTTCCTGCTGCCACCTGGCTAATTGGTTATTGAGTGTGTCATGTTCACTTGTGAGTGCTTTAGGATGATCACGTATGAATATCTGTATCACTCAGTGTCAGGGTTCTGTTGAAGTTTGTGGCATTTGTTACTCTGGTCAGGCGATTTCAGTAGCTGAGCCTCCATTAAATGAGCACTGAGATACTAGTGATGGTTGACAAATGGCTGAGTAGTCAAATAACTGCCTTTGTGCTTTTCTCTTTGCAATGCAGGATAAATTAGTACTGGATCCAAGAATTAACTTTGAAGAGAAGTCTTAAATGCCTATATCTTCATAGTTAAGCTTAGTTAAATCAAACTTCATTAGTACCACTTTCTGCTATGAAACAAAGCTGTTACTGCAATAAGTTAGGCTCCAATTGGCAGGCAGCCATGGCATGTTGCTAGTCCTGGCATTGAGCTGGGTTTGCTCATTGGCCACCAGTGGCTGGAATTATAGCACAGATATCTATCATTACAAATTTGAGGGCAAATTAATGCTTCAGCCTTCTTACCCTTATCAGAAACTATAAAAGCTGTGACTGTGAATATAAAGTCTTTAGATGCCAAGGATTACTTACTGGATAAAAAAAAATGTAAGTCTGGATTATATCAATTGCCCTATACAATATGTTATATAATATAAAAACAAATAATTTTCAGATAAATAAATTCTATTGATAAATAATGTTGGAAAATCTATTCTAGTTTAACATTACATGGACATAAATGCAACTATTAGGCTATTACTATATTCCTCCTATTCATTCTCAGGTAAAACTTCTTACTGGATATTTTTATTTCAAATATATATATATATATATATATATATATGCACATTTGAAAACTATATATATTTGAAGCTATAAATATATATTTGAAGTATATATAACCTGTATCACCTTCCAATGCTGTAAGATCACTGAAGATGTACATACAGTAAGACTGTTAGAGCAGGAGAGAGCAAAAGAGCACAAAAGAACAAGATGGCGCAGCAGGGAAAGCACACAGGCCTGACAAACTGATGACCTGAGTTCAATTCCTGGAACCCACAGGGGAGAGATAGAATAGACTCCCAAGAGTTGACCTCTAATACACACACACAGATATACACACACACACACAGACACAGATACACACACACACAGACACACATGCATCTCATACACACACAACAATTATAGTGAATAAAAATGTTAAAGGAAGGCATGAGCAGATGGCAGGAGCCAAGTGCTGTCCTGTGGCCACCACATGACACTGGTACTCAGGAACTCCTGGTCACAGCTGTTACATTCTTCTGCATAGCGTCCGCATTAGCCGGAAGCTGGTAACATTGAATCCTGGGATTAGGAATAGTGAAAAGACCAATGTGCTGTCCCTTTTCTGGGGAGCTGTGGGCATGTGTTGGCTTCTGAGCAAACGAAATCATCACCTTCATTACAAGAGCTGGCAATGAGTCCCACAATTCTACAGCTACCTCCACACCCATGACCGGCCCCACGCAGGCAGCCCTGCTTAAACTCAGTGCGCCAAAGGTAAAAACAAAAGCAAAACAGAACGATCTGAAAATAAGAGAAGGACTCATTGGGAGGAGAGAGGGTTGGCTTGAGCTGGAAGGAGATCCCAGATGATAAGGGATGTGTACACCAGGATGCACTATGGCCTTGTGCACAGGTATGTGATTATGAAAAAATAAACTCTTTTTAAAATTATAAAAGACGTCGGGCGTGGTGGCGCACGCCTTGAATCCCAGCACTCGGGAGGCAGAGGCAGGCGGATCGCTGTGAGTTCGAGGCCAGCCTGGTCTACAAAGTGAGTCCAGGATGGCCAAGGCTACACAGAGAAACCCTGTCTCGAAAAAAAAATTATAAAAGAGAATATATAGGAAGCATTTATAAACTTAAAAATTGGGTGATTGTCCACGCATATCTTTTTAATTCATTACATAATTATAGTCGGCTTATTTTGTCCTAGAATAGATTTTGAAGGCTACTTGTAAGTTTCCTCTGCAAGGGTTCAGCACTAACAAAGAGCAAACACTTCTTTTTCTCTAACAAAACCGTGTTTTTACTTCATGGCTGAATGTGAGCAGCAGATTGTTATTGTGAAGAGTTCTAAGATGAGTTTGGATACAGTGTTACAAACTGACGATAGTTCACTCAGAAGAATCTGTAAAGCAGAACCGAGAGTGCCTCTGCTTCTATTATAATAGACTGGGGCACCCCCTTCCATCCTTTTGCAATGGGAGAGCCCTGGGTGATCTGAAAAGGCAGCATTTCCTGCTGCAAGATTGAAGAACGGTTTTGAGATTACCAATAGAAGCCAATACAAGGAAGAATATTGTCAGTTGATAGAAATTGCTATTTGTAAAGAAGTCATCACGCAGAGTTGCAGGGGGTGGGGGAGAGCACATCTAGGGGAATAAGATATTTTGCAGTAGGAGGCTATAGTGAAGGGGAGGAGGTAAACAAAATCACATAGGCAAAAAAAGCATTTTCCCACCTTTAAGGATCAGATTGTGGAATACCCCAAAGCCCCAAGATTTACACTTGAAGTCAGAACCCAGGTTAAACAATCATCTCTTTGTTTACTGTTATTTAATTTGTTTGATCACAGTCTTCCATCTACTCTAGAAAACCCGTCTACTCTAAGAAGGAACTGTCCTTCTAATTACAAACAAATTTAAATGCATTCTTGCCAGAAATCCTTCTACAATAGGATGCTTCTAACTTAAATACAAGGACACATGTAGATTAAGGTATCTTCTTTGTATATATAAAGAGATAAATAATACTATGTGTGTTCTGCCAAGTCACATGCTTACAGTTCAATTCCAAGCACTGTATGCTCATGTGTTTTAAGTGGCACACATACACTCAGTGAAAAGTATCTCACGAACCATTAATAAATGGGACCTTATGAGACTGAGAAGCTTCTGTAAGGCAGGAGACACTGTCAAGAGAACAAAGTGACAGCCTACAGACTGGGAAAACATCTTCACCAACCCTACATCTGACAAAGGTCTAATATCCAAAATATATAAAGAACTCAAGAAATTAAACACCACCAAACCAAATAACCCAATTGAGAAATGGGGCTTGGAACTAAACAGAGAATTCTCAACAGAGGAATATCAAATGGCTGAGAAACACTTAAAGAAATGCTCAATCTCCTTAGTCATCGGGGAAATGCAAATCAAAACAACTCTGAGATTCCATCTTACACCCATCAGAATGGCTAAGATAAAAAATTCAAGTGACACCACATGCTGGCGAGGATGTGGGGAGAGAGGAACACTCCTTCATTGCTGGTGGGAATGCAAACTAGTACAGCCACTTTGGAAATCTATCTGGTGCTATCTCAGAAAAATGGGAATAGGGCTTCCTCAAGACCCAGCTATTCCACTCCTTGGAATACACCCAGAAGATGCTCCAGCACACAACAAGAAAATTTGCTCAACCATGTTCATAGCAGCCTTATTCATAATAGCCAGAACATGGAAACAGCCTAAGTGTCCATCAGTAGAAGAATGGATAAAGAAACTGTGGTACATATACACTATGGAATACTACTCAGCTATTAAAAACAAGGATTTCCCGAAATTTGTGGGTAAATGGATTGAGCTAAAAATGATCATAATGAGTGAGTTAACCCAGAAGCAGAAAGAATCAAATGGTATATACTCACTTATATCTGCATACTAGCCCAAGGGGCATGTCCCACCAAAGCCTTCACTTACCAGGAAACTGGGACAGAGGGGAGGACATCCTATTGGGACTCTAGATGAGAGAAGCATGGGAGAATAGCAAAGTAGAAGGATCCAGAGGGTCCTAGAAACCTACAAGTAGAACATTATGATAGGCAGATTTGGGCCCAGGGGTCCCGCTCAAACTAAGACACCAGCCAAGGACAATACAGGCAGTAAACTTTAAACCCCTACCCAGATCTAGCCAATGGTCAGAACATTCTCCACAGTTGAGTGGAGAGTGGGATATGACTTTCTCACGTACTCTGGTGCCTCACATTTGACCATGTCCCCTGGAGGAGGAGACCTGGTGGCACTCAGAGGAAGGACAGCAGGCTACCAAGAAGAGACTTGATACCCTATGAGCATATACAGGGGGAGGTAATCCCCCTCAGGAACAGTCATAGGGGAGGGGAATAATGGGAAAATGGGAAGTAGGGAAGAATGGGAGGATACAAGGGATAGGATAACCATTGAGATGTAACAAGGATAAATTAATAAAAAAAAAAAAAAAGAAAAGTATCTCACGTGAAAGCTTCTTAATAAACAAACTCTATGATTAAGGCAAGATAAATTAGATTGAAAGTAATCTATTTGGAAACAAAAATAAAAACAGGAGCTAGTGTTTAACCCAGTAGTTGGCTTGAGGCAAACTGATAAATGCTATATTGCCTAGCCACGAAGAAATTACTTCTTTCCAGACTCAAGTCTCTGTGGGGCTCCAGTGACTCTAGCTGAAGCTCCATCCACTAGAGCCTCTATAATAGCAAACTGAAGCAGGGTTCAAAGTGTTGTGTTAGGAGCTTGGCAGGATGCCAGGCTCTAAATGCATCCTCATATCTGAAGATGTATGTTTTCCTAGCTAGATGTGCATTCACGAGCTACTCCACATGCATTGTATTTGTTGCTGCTTTAATTTTGTGCCCCAGAAAAAATGGTTTCCCTTTCAACCATAAATAATCAATAATTAAAATAATTGCTTTTTTTTCAGGGAACCAATAAGAAATATAAAACAGAATAATATTTTTTTCTGAAATAGCACAGGATAAAGTCTTCGCCCCCAACACAGAAACCCTTAATAGCATATTATGTGTAAAGAAAGTTGATAAATGTCTACTTCAAACAAGCTGCTTAAGATATTCAGACTGATAATCCGGTTCATGGCTTGTTTTACTTGAACAATGATGATAATACAGAATCAGAAAAATCCTTAAAATATTATACACATAACTGAATACACACACACACACACACACACACACACACACACACACACACACACACACAGGCACACGCACATGCACACGCATAGTTCCAAGCTATGTTCTGGATTTTTGTGCCCTACCCCCTATCAAAATGAGCACATTGAAATCGCCTCAGAGTAAGGTTGTTTTATCTGAAAGGTATTGAGGTCTAGATGGCAGCGCCTTTGTGAATAGGACTAATGCCCTTATTAACTAGGAGTCTCTTGTTCCCTTCTACTGCATAAGGCTGCAGAAGCCTCTTACTCAGACCCTTACCAGACCTTTACCAAACACTGAGCCTGTGATGATCTTTTTCATCATCCTAAGTTTTAGAAGATTAGACACACCAAGATAGGAAAGATGTTCTTTTCAAGGCTGCCAAATACAAATAGCCAAAACACTAAGAATGTAACATTTATATAATTCCTGATTGTTTCATGGTTCTTCATGCTGTAGGTAGTTTGTTGTGCATATGTGTAATAATATAAATGTATATGTAAGGAATAAAAATATTTAATAAAAAAGAATATTGAAATATATATATATATATTTATATATATATATATATAAAAGAAAGAAATCTGTGTTGCTAATAAGCCAACCAAGTTCAAGATACAGTCATTATAACAATTCTATTCATTAACTTCTGCACCCAAGTGACTTAAAAATATCAGCGAACACTGATGGAAACTGAAAACTAATGATGAAGTTTACCCAATTCATACCGGTCCCTTTGGGTATTCTTTGTCTCTGATCCCTAGGACAGCTGTGCAAGACAGATTTCATGCCCTGAACAGTTGTGGAGCTTAGAACCTGAAGAAAGGGTCTTGGTTTCTAGTAGCCCAGTAGAAAACATTACTGGGAACTTCAGTGTAAATCCAAAGGCTTGCACTTACAAAGTCTATACTGGTATAAATCAGGTGCTCTGCCAGCCTACCTCTCTGGAATGCAGCGCCAGAAGCTTACATCATCATCACCCGCCATAGCCAGGTGTGGAGCATTTCCACTGGTCACTACTTGAGTTGCATTTTCCTATACAGCACAGCACCCTTTGAAAGTTCCCTCTTGACATCACAGCCCCGCCCCCATCTCTGTCTGCCTCTCTGTCTCTGTCTGTCTGTCTCTGTCTCTCTCTCTGTCTCTCTCTGTTTCAATTCCCCATTCCAAGGAGGCCTCCATTCCCCTTTCTCCCAGTGAACCTCTGGCATTAGATCTGTTGCATGGTATGATCTTTGCTGCATACCTTGGCCTAGAATCGCCAAGGTACCTTCTACCACTTGACCCTAACTCTTGTGTACTATTTAATAATTCAGATTTTAAATATCGGTGGCCTCCGAGGAGCATGAGTGGCTTCCATGTCTCAAAGGTAGCAGACAGCTCACCTGGTTCAAAATTAGCCCCTTTGCAGTCACTGGCTCTGCATTGCTCAATTGGAGAATGGTTGCTTTACGTGTGTATTTGGTACTACAGATGCTATTGTGAGGACTTAGAAGACCACGGAGCCTATTTTTAAGAAACCTTAAAACATCATTAACGAATCACTGAGTGAATCCAATTGGGTATTATGGAACTGGAGAAGCTGGCTTCTGATATAACTATAGCATCTTCTAGTCTTTATTTTATACATCTTATATCCATAGACCATCGTCATTTCTAATCTTTACACTTCCTGAAAGATATTTCTTTATTCTTCCTGTGTGTGTGTTTGTGTGTGCATGTGTGTGTGTGTGTGTGTGTTCATATATACTTAGGAAATCTTATGGTTTTTTTTTTGTCTTTCATTTAATTGCCCCCCAAAGGATAATTTCAGCTTTATTCAGTATCCTATTAATTTCAACAAAATCTAATAGACTTGTTTAAATTAACAACTTCAGCCTGAAGAAATTTCTGAGTTTTCTAAATTAAATACCTCAGTTTTAATTTATTTGGCTCAACTCTGATGAGTTTAATCTCTATCCTGCATAGTGAGTAAAAATGAACTGAATTCTCCCAGTCATATGATTTCAAAGACTTAAATTAAAAGAAAAATTATGTAGTCTAAAATGCAAGAAGTTGGAAGAATCCAATACTTGGCCATCTTGTTGCTTGCACAGAATCAGACCCTATCCTCCTGAGCCCTCTCCTGCTGACAAAGTTGTTTGTGCTTCCTTCCTTAGGTCTTTATGACAGACAATACCTAAAATAGCTGAAGCAAACATATTAATGTTTTTATCTTGTTGATTCTCATTTTTACCTGTATAAAGAGAGAATTTAATACTCTTGTCCAAGCTAACACACTCTGAGCCTTTATTTGGTTTTGCATTCTCAAGGCTCTTTTATGAATGCCTATTGGATACTTCTACCCCTACGTTTTCTCTGAACCTGGCCATTACTAAAATTCTCTTACTTTTGCTTCTGTAACTACTTTCTACAGAGATTGATATCTCTGGTGTTAAATACAAGACTGAATGCGTACAGGGCTGTCCAAACGAGATGATCTGAGATAAAAATCAATCAGGGATTTCAGTCAACAGACTGTCTTCACTGACCCTGGTTTTTCTGTTGAACACCAAACATCATAAAGGAGTTTGAGAAGAGGGTACTTGGCTTCCAGTTGTTTACATTTTTTTTAAGAAACAAAGGGGAGAAATAAAATAAAAATTAATATTCAGGTTGAGCCCCCAGCTTTTGGATCTCACTAGAAAATGCTTCCCCTGCTTCCGTCTTAGTGGCAATGGACCAACTAAGGATCATTTATTTATTTGAAACATTATCAAGTGACAGTTTTGGACAGGTTCCAATGCAAGTTCTGGGAATCTAGACTTAAAACACAGTAGGAAACATGAAGGCTAGTCTGCCTTTTATCTTCTCTAGAAGTGCAGGCTGAACCCATTACCACCAGCATGGTTGCATGTACCATTGTTTTTCTTTAATTTAGAAAGAAGGCTTTCCCACAAAACATGTTGAGAAACCACACATTAAAAACTCTCATACATTTCCTGAAGACTGTTAGGAATCAATCAAAAGTAGGACGTGTTCTAAGGATGGGAATTGGTGCCAGTAGTGATTGTATCAGGGCATAAAATGTACACCAGGTCTTTGCTGTGCAAATAGGACTATATAGTCATTCCACTGAACTCCCCTTGATGACTTAATCTGTACTTTGTCTTCATCTAACCCCCACACACAAATATACCCACTGATTCACACCTACCACAACCCACATAGAGATAATAAAGTTATGATTATATATGACTGTATCAGTATATAAAAGATATTGAGAGCCATATCTATATAACCTTGACCCTGGAATGATTATTAATTCTTTCTTAAACTCATTCACTCATTTACCAAACAAGGATAATAGTCCCTTTGTTATGAAATCTTGTGAAAATAATTAGATAATTATTATTGTAGCTAAAGTATTTAATATGTTATTGTCAATGCATTAAACATTATCATCATGTGTTATTTTATATGTAGGCTTTGGCCTCTTGGGGTGCTCTAGAGTTCATCATGGTACCTGGAGTGGTTGCCGTCTTAAAGTCACCAGATAGAAACATCCTGTTACCTCTTCTCATCAAAGGACAAAAAGATTCTCAAAATCATTACCAACATTTATCATTTTATCTTTTAAAAATTATATGCTTAGTAATTACTGTAGACAGATGTTTTTCATATCATTCATAGATGTCATTTCATTTAATTGTCCCACAGAGCTTTGGTGAAGATGACAGAAGCTAATTAGTCAAAATCCTGACAAGTGATGCCCCATCCTTCCATTGAAAATCTTGCCTGGTTACAGGAAGTGGTTATTTCAGAATCCATACTCCCTGTTGTAAGGAGCCTTAACTAGGGCACCATAATAGATTCCTGGGAGTTTCCTTTGGTCTAGGTTTCTGGCTCATCCCAGAGATACCCCCACCACTGATTTTAGCTTACTTTCCCAGTTCTCTCTCCTCCTGTCCTCCCCACACTTGATACTTCCTGTTCCTCTCTACACCTTCTCTCCAACACAGTTTCCTCTCTCCATGCGCCTCTGATGTCTATTTTATTTCTCCTTCTAAGTGAGATTCAAACTTTCTCCTTTGAGCCTTCCTTGTCACTTAGTTTCTTTGGGTCCATGGATTGTAGCATGGTTATCCTGTACATTATGGCTAATGTCTTCTTATAAGTGAGTACATTCCATATGTGCCTTTCCAGGACTGGGTTGATATTTTTCTAGTTCTATCCATTTGATATAAACTCAATATATATATTTGTTTTATTACACATGAATAAAACAAACTACATTCAGGAGGGAGAACCATGAGACAATCATGAGTTATATAAATGTTACATTTACAGTAATATGGCTATGTGTATTTGTCAACCTTGAAGTAAACATCTTTCCTATCTTGTTGGGTATAAATTTCTGAAGGAAATTCAGTATCTATCAATCTTATCTCTATTAACTTAAATCCTATATCTTGATCTAAAAAGATCTTATCCCCTAAGCAACTAAAGTTGATTGTAAAACAAACTTCATGTTGTCTTTGTTTTCAGTAGCTGAGTAGTATTCCATTGTATAAATTAATGACAATTTCTTTATCCATTCTTTCATTGAGGGACATCTAGTTTGTTTCCAGTTCCTGGCCAACCCACCCACAAAACCTACAACCCACAATTTGTCCTGCCTACAAGAGGTACAGGGATAAAAATGGAGCAGAAATTGAGAGAATGGACAATCAATGACTGGCCCAACTTGAAAGCTACTCCATGGGAGAGAGCCAACCTCTAACACTATTAATGATATTCGGCTATACTTATGCACAGAAGCCTAGCATAACTGTCTTCTGAGAGGCTTGGCCTAGCAGCTGGTGGGAAAAGATACATAGACCCACATCCAAACATTAGATTGAGCTCATGGAACCTTGTGGAAGTGGGCGAGGAAGGGTTGAAGGAGCCAGAGAGGCCAAGAACTCAAGAAAACATACAGACTCAACTCTGGGCCCATAGGGGTTCAAAGAGATGGAACCACCAACCAAAGAACATACATGGGATGGACTTACAATTCCTACACACACACACACACACACACACACACACACACACACACACACATCAGATGTGCAGCTTGGTGTTCATGTGGGTCCCCTAACAACTGAAGGAGGGGCTACCTCTGACTCTGTTATCTGCCTTTCATTCATTTCCCCTAACTGGGATTCCTTATCCATCAATAGGAGAAGATGTGCTTAGTCCTATGACAACTTGATATGTCAAGGTGGGTAGATATCCATGTGAGGCCTACCCTTCTCTAAGGAGAAAGGGAAAGGTAAACAGGGGGAGAGGAACTGTGAATGAGGGACTAGGGGTAGGGGAGGGGGAAAGGGGAAACTGTGATCAGGATGTAAAACAAATTAATTTACTAATTAATTAATGAAAAAAAATCATTATGGGCATGTCAAGAACTAAACGTAGTTCTTTGTTTTAAACCTGGGTCCTTAAATTTTAAGTCCAATATCCTTTGCTTCAAGCTCAGTTTTCCTTTTTTCTCCCACAACCAAGTAAGAGTCGAGCTTTTTATCACCAAAGCCTTGAGACATAAACTTCAGCAACATAATTTGCTGATGAATGCGTTAGAAAAAATGAACTTGCACACATCAATCTTAGAAGTAGAAAATGGTGCTACTTCCAAAGAGAAAAAGCTATGTCCTCTGAGCAACAACGACCTCCTCGAAGAAAGACACATGTCAACAGAAAGACTGTTGTAAGACTATTTGTAGTAGCAAATGACAAAGAAAAAAGTCTTAGGTAGATTTTCTGAATAAGCAATTGGTATATAGAATTATATTGAAAACTAAAGAGAATAAGCACTATTTGGGGACAGAGGGCATGGGCAGGAATGAGACAGAGGCGGAGACTAATTTGTGTATCTCATTTCATAGATTTGACTGTAGAGCTATGGAAAGATTTATATATATATATATATATATATATATATATATATATATATATATATACAAAAACACAAATTAAAAACACAAAATAAATGTAGCTATGAGTAAAGCTTGTAGCTTAGTCAAACACATTTTTTAATTTTAATTGAGTAACATCTGTATGACCAATAGGATGTTCTAGAAATACAAAATAAGGGAATAGACAGATGGGTCCACAGTTAATAGAGCTTGCTGGTCTTGAAAAGGATCCCAGTCCAGTTCCTAGCATCCAAGCTGAGTTGTTCATAACCATCCATTAGAACAGCTTCAGGGATCCAGCACCCTGCTCTAGCCTCTGCAGATACATGTACATATATACATGCACAAAATTAAAAACAGCACATTGAATCCATTTTAGTAGGCTACCAAGAAGAGACTTGATACCCTATGAGCATATGCAGGGGGAGGAGGTCCCCCTCAGTCACAGACATAGGGGAGGGGAGTAAGGGGAAATTGGGAGGGAGGGGAAAATGGGAGGATACAAGGGATGGGGTAACAATTGAGATGTAATATGAATAAATGAATAAAATATATTAAAAATAACTTTAGGTGAGAGTAGCATGGAAGAATGGAGAAATAGTAGGATCCACAGGTTCCTGGAAACCTACAAGAAGAACTTTATGACAGGCAGATCTGGGTCCTGGGGCCCTCCTCAAACTAAGGCACCAACAAGGAGAATATAGGCAGTAAACTTCGAACCCCTACCAAGACCTAGCCGATGAACAGAATATTCTCCACCGTTGAGTAGAGAGTGAGATCTGACTCTCACACGAACTCTGGTGCCCCTTTTCTGACCACATCCATTGGATGGGGAGGCCTGGCGGCACTCAGAGGAAGGATAGCAAGTTACCAAGAAGAGACTTGATACTCTAAGAGCATATATAGGGGGAGGAGGTCTCCCTCAATCACAGACATAGGGGAGGGGAGAAGGGGGAAGTGGGAGGGAGGGAGGGAGGAATAGGAGGAAACAAGGGAAGGGCTAACAATCGAGATGTAATATGAATAAATTAATAAAAAAAGGAAAAAATATTAAAAATAATAAAAATAAAAACAGCACAAATTTTTAAAAAAGGAAACATAAAATAAGCATCAGGAGAGTAATCTCAGTAGCTGGTGTTATTTATATGAAATTACATATATTCTACCTAGGCTGGTAGAATGAATAAATTGTCAGGAATCAAAATTTTAAATGTTCATGGAACAACATCACAAATACAAACTTTTTTTAAAAAAGTATCAACCACAAAACCTCAAGTGAATATTTCAGAATGAACTCATAAAATATTGTCACTCTATTGCCATTACCAATACAGTAACTGTGCATTCTCCTGCTGGGCTAGATTATAGTCTACGGAACAGTGGTATCTCTTATACTCCTTAGGGAAATTACTCCAGACTAAGGGAAGAAATATATAGGATCATTTAATTCCACCCCAGTATTTACTAAAATGCATGGAAATACTGAATGATAAGAAGACATGCTAAAGACCTTCCCCAGCCAGAGAGAGGTCCATTTGGGCACCAAAGGGAGGATTAGCTACAACAGATTAAAACCCACCAAATACACTGAAAACCCATGATTTCACATAGATACCCAAAAGTAATCCTTGTAAACCAACCCATTCTTTTTCTCTCAAACCTGGCAAATCCGTGCTTCACTGTGGGAAAATCTGCCTGGTTGTAAACGAAGCTTTAATGATCAAAGGTTTTCATTTCTATAATTTTTCAAGCAATAACCTCTTTAGAACTCAACAATGACTATATGATGAAACAAAAGAATTAATGGTGGATTTTCAGTGAGACGTTGCCTGGGATGATGCCCCTTTATAGAACCTTTTATTTTTTAGAATGCGTGACTGAACATGTGCAGATTGCAGATTACATGACGTGGCATTGTGGATTTAAAAGAACCCAGGCAGGAAACAGAGAAGTCAGAGGAGGTAGAGATGAAAAGACCAGGTGGGGAGGACTGAGCACAGGCATCAGAGAGCAGGCGGAAGTCTCCTCATCACATGCCAGTTTCCACTCTTCATTTTTGGACATTTCTATAACGAGATGCTTGAAACATTGGGATATCAGATTTTGAAGTAGGCACTGTACTGATACTCCGTTTGGTTTTCCAATGCTTTTGTCACTTCATTGATATTTCTACATCCTGAAGGTGCAAAGAAATTTCTTATTAAAGCAAAGTCAGTCTCCCTTGCCCTCCTAATCTTCCAACATTTTAATCTCTATTTTTCCCTCACTTTCCAATGAAATGTCTGCTCCTGTCCCAACATCAAAAGCCCAGAATTTTGCCATGAGCACCGAATAGTTTCAAATTTCATGGTATCTTGAAGTATCCGGCCTGGTAACAGAACTCTTAACCCTGACTAATCTGTATTTAAAACAGCACCCTTCAAAAGAGCCCAGGAAGCTATTGATTTTTTCCCCCATTCTGCACAGACAACTATACGACCCACTTTTCTTCGCAGAAACCCATTCCACATTCAAGACCACACATGTCATGGGTATAAACCTAGCAAGAATGAGGCAGGCTAAGAAAGAAGATTATACAATATGATACTTGGAACAGTCTGTATTATGACTTATATCAAAAGATTGGAAACTAATACAGAATGTAGAAAAACACATATGTTGGGTATAGTAACTAGTGCATTTTGTGGTTCTTTACAGAATACCAAAACAATGATAGTGTTTAGTAATCTACAAAACATTCATGAATCTTTATTTCCTATCTCTGCTGGGTACCTTCAAGTGATTGCTGAGGTGCACATGTGCACTTTCTATTCTTTTTTTTTTTTAACAAGCGTGGAAGTAGGTACTCCCTAAGGAAAAGTAGAGTGAACTTTAAATAAGCTATATCTTTGTGACTGTCTGAAGGACTAGTGGTACTACCTACAGAGGGAATCAGAGGAGGAAATGGTGCTATTAGTGAGAAATAATTCCTTAATGGTTGCAAAAACAAACAAAACAAATTTTCTCAAATTATTACCTGTACAAAGAAAGTTTTTCCTCCCATAGAAAGGTGTCTGTATGAGAAACCTATCATTCGTTCAATCTTACAAGAGTTTAGAAGGCACAAGGATGTATTTACTTATTTTCTTTAGAGAAAGTTAAAAAGGTGCAGTGTTTTAATCACACACACACATTTGTATGTGTAGAGAAGAGGGGAGTAGGGCACCAGAGCTGCTCACTCCTGGAGGCCTGTCACTACCGACCTTCCTCTTTGAGTGGTATGGATGAGTCATTCAGGAGAAAGGTCAGTCCTCAGAGCTGGCTGTCAATGAAGACACCTTAGTCAAATGAGCTTTACACAGGAGCTTGCCCAGCAAGAACAGGAAGAGGACATAAGCAAGAATGCAGTGCATCAGATTACAGAAGGGATTTGCTGGCACTTCCGAATTGTACCAGCATCACAGGAGAAGATAAGTAAGACTGTGGTGCTTGGAGGCCATGGGAAAATGTGAGTGACTGAAGATAGGAATGGAAAGAGTAGAATCTGCAAGAAGCTTCAATGCTACAAACATGCAGCTGTGTTGTACAAATGTGATGGTTACTCACTGTGTACTTCTCCTTACTATGCTGGTGATACAATGGAGAACACTGGGCGATGCTTAATGGAGTCTGATTGCTTAGATTTTAGGTTTAGTAAAGAAAATAACAATGTTAGTAGTACATGTTAAACAAATATCATTAACATTTATATTGTGTTCACAATCCGATTCAAACTGCTGAGATTCAATTTATCAAATACATTGTAACTATAGTCACTCTTCCTTTGTCACTGGGTCCCTTTGCTTACTTGAGATGATTAGCATTTCTTGTCTGGTCCACAGCAATAGTTTCCTAAATTGATTTTCTGCTCCACATTATTCCCCTCCCTAATTCCTTAACCTCCAAAGCATCTTTCACAAAGTCACTCTTTAAAATGAACAGCTGCTGCTAGCCGGGCGTGGTGGCGCACGCCTTGAATCCCAGCACTCGGGAGGCAGAGGCAGGCAGATCGCTGTGAGTTCGAGGCCAGCCTGGTCTACAAAGTGAGTCCAGGATGGCCAAGGCTACACAGAGAAACCCTGTCTCGAAAAACAAACAAAAACCAACCAAACAAACAAAATGAACAGCTGCTGGTGAAGATGGTAGCCTGTTAAAGTCCATCAGTCAAGTCCATCTAAGAAGACCTAGGCTTTCTAGCACAGCATTTCCCATCTTTCTCTCTCTCTTCCTCTACAATTCTCATGCTGTAAGGCAAAGTACTAACCTATTAACCACCCACCTACCCATGCATCTAGAATTTTCCCATTTCTTCAAGCCTCTGGGTATTAATGCTTGTTATCTAGAAGAAACAGAAAGTCACTAGAAGTTCAGTCTGAGATACCAAAAGCCAAGGGAATAGGCTTAATCTTATTAATGAAAGCACTGATGATACATCATTTTCTCTCAAAATGTTAAGAAAAATTAGCCTATTTTTTGGGCATAATTATCTAAAATAAAAATTTTGATGGTTAAACACAGCAGCAAAAATTTTAAGTAAGCATATGAGAATTAATAAGTTAAGAAAGGCACCATACTATTTCTAAAATTACAGACTACAAACAGAAATTGCTCAGCTCCATAGCACTTGAGCAATATATGCACAGACACCAAAGTACTTTTCTTTTGCTTTGCTTTGTTTTGTTTTGTTTTGTTTTTTTGAGGTAGGGTTTCTCTGTGTATCCATTGCTGTTCTGGAACTCATTTTGTACACCAGGCTGGCCTCAAACTCACAACGATCCGCCTGCCTTGGCCTCCTAAGTGCTGGGATTAAAGGCATGCGCCACGACTGCCAGGCCTATCAAAGTGATTTTAACAGAAAGAAAAGCATCCGATGATGGCATATTCTTTTTCCAGAAGTAAAGGAAGAATGGGAGTTAGGGCAGATAATGCCTTGTACCATTTATCATTTATTAAGAAAACATGACAACATGCCAAAGGTTGAGATTTCTAAGAAACGGGAAGATATATCTTATCAACTTTTCTACAAGGCTGGTTTTCCCAGTATAACAGTAAACAAGGAATACATGGCTGGTACCAGTAAAGAACAGTGCAACAATGGACGCAAGCAACCAGAAGTACTCAGGTATCGGAAGCACAGCCTGTGCTGTGGGTGGGGAAAGGATGAATGACTGCAGCACTTTCTTCTGTAACCAAACACTTAAGGAAATAAAGGGAAAAATATTTTCTTCTGTCCTCTGATTTTATAGGTCTCATTCAACTGGGGTGGGAGGTGTGGAGGACCAGAATGGGTCACATCATGGTGGACTATTTAGAGGAAGCATCCCTTGCCACACCAAAAAGTGAGAAAGGAGACATGTTTTAGACTCAGTTCATTTGGTTTTGAGCCAGTGCCAATTACTATTGAAGCCTGGAAAGTAAATATTGAAAGTATCTAAATGCAATCACACATTGTGTTAAGTATAATTTAAAGCAAACCTTTCATTCGTCTGTGGGTTCATATTTTAGGCCTTTGTTCATGACATTAATATTGATTGAAACACATCACAAGATACGCACATGAATGGAAAATATGCTTTTGTTGTAGAAGGCAGTTCTTAAGAGGCAAGAAAGAAGTTATAATATCCACTGTGATTTGCTAAAACAGACACATAGTTACTAAGCAAATGTGGATGGAACATTGGCTAGCAGTTATGATAAATCAGCTGGTAGAAATATTTTTATATAAAAAGTCTTACTGTTGCTCTACCACCATGGAAAAATTAGCTTATTTATTTATAAATGGGAATTTCCTTTAGTAGATATGTGAACAGCTCAATAAACATCAACTTCCTAAGCCTAACCTAATATGACCCAATATTCCATGAGAACTCATCCACAAACAAATAAGATTGTTGCTTCACATACAAAAAAATTAAATTTCAAAGAGAAGCCTTTGATTTCCCCCTTGCTTTCAGTGGATGTTAACATGCATAAAGTACAAAAATGCAGCCTATGCAGTCTGCTGACTTCAATCACTATGGAAGTCATGCAGCAGGTGTTCCTCTGTACGCAAACTGTCCATATTCAAAAGCTCTATGCAGAGGGGAAAATTCTATAAGGTAAACAGCAAAATATTTAAAAACGCATATCCACTATAAGTGTGTGTTATTTTGGTATAGAAAGACAATATAATTTTTTCTTTTGCATTGTAATATTTAATATTAGAAAACACTGTTGCTACCAATGCATGACATTTACATTAGTTATAGGTTGATAGATCCTTTTTTTGAGGGGGGGGGCTCAGGCATGATTCTAAAACTCTGACTTTTCTCTTCCTTGATTTTACTTTTACAATTTAATCAGCAAACAGCTCTATTGATAGTTTTAGGAAACCATGTCTGGGTTACTGCCTCTCCTATCATCTCAGCCTACTTTTTAAAAAAAATATTTATTTATTTATTATTATGTATACAGTGTTCTGCCTGCATGTACACCTGCAGGCTAGAAGAGCTCAGTCTACTTTCACAATCAAAAGAATTTGATATTCAAAATAAAATTCTGACAGTGCAAAAAGGCTCTTTAATAACATATTTTGGGGGAAAAGGTTAAGCTTTTAAATAATTTGGTCACTGTTATCGGTGTGGCCAGAGTACTATTCACCGATATTTATTAAACTTACAGTGTGGTCTCTTACATAACTCAGATCTCTTGCAGTAAGTGATGACACAATTTCTCCTATACAATTATCTAGAGTTTATGTAAGAACATGCAATGTGTTCGACACAGCAAGCTATAAGTAGAAGTGCTGCTCATCACTTTCTAGGCCAAGGCATGAAGAGTACAGTTGGGCCTTCGGCTGTTTCTCTCAGTCAAGGTGATCACCAGTTTCCCAGAAAGCACAGTATCCATTAGTTTCTGTCATCTGTGGCATCTAGAACAGAGGCCTTCTCCACATCCCTCATGGTGACACACGCCTTTGATCCCGGCACTCGGGAAGCAGAGGCAGGTGGATCTCTGTGAGTTTGAAGCTAGTCTGGTTGACAAAGCTAGTCCGGGACAGCCGGTACTATAAAAGAAACCCTGTCTTGAAAAACAACAAAACAAAACAAAAAATAAAGTGAAGCGAAAGAAGACAAACCCTGTTGTTTGAAGCAGCCAACATTTTAGGGACTGTCTGTTTTTGTGGGAACTATCTTGGCTAATGGAAACCAGTCAGTGTAAAGCCCCAATATCCATGGTCTGTGGTACCAGTGTGGAAAATATGCCATTATCTCCAGGCCCATCTGACGTCTAATGGCTGTATATCCACTTCAAGAATAACATATGGAAGATCTCCAAAATAAGACAAGGCCCTTTATCAAACAGGATCTTGCGTCAGAGAGAGAGAGGACATCACATCCTTCCCGAATACATGGTGGGGCCCTGCTTTATACATAGCTGAAGGCTACACTGAGTGAAAATCCAAATGGTCTGTTTTCACGTTGCTCTTCGCTGTGATGAAAGAAGAGGCTCTAATAAATCCTTAACGTAACTATACACACAAATGTCTGTGCTATCCTCCTTAGTGTTCTATGTCACCTGAGTTTTCCTACTTTTAGCTCCGTGGATGGTACCTTACCCAGCCCTGAATGTCCTGGTATAATATGAGTGCATGGGACAATTACCTACTTCAGGGTTTCAAATGACAAAAAGTAACATAAGGTCCCTACAAAGACAAGCGTGTAACTGCTTACAGTGTGTCCTCCCTTCTGTCATGACTATCAGCAATGGTGAGAAGATGATCACCCCATCCGGTTAGTGCTGCTAAGAGACACCTGCTGACAACCATGAATGTGTGCTGTGAGTGGCAGAAATGTTTGTTGGTGGTGGCCCCTAAGGTCACATGTTGGGGGGAGGGGGGGGTGGTGGGAGGGGAGGGGGAGGGAAGGGAGGTGGCACAGCCCATTCTTAGTAATAGTTCCTTCCTTTGTGTGCTCAATGGCATAATCTCAAAACTCTTTTAAAACACCAAGTGATTTTTGGCAAAAAAAATTTTTTTACAAAGTGATCATACCAAGATTTAAAAAAAATACTGTAGAATACAAATTTTCTATGAAATTACTTAAGTAAGTGAGTACCGTGGGCCGGCAAGACGGCTCAGCGGGCAAAGGCGCTCACTGCTAAGCCTGATAACCTGCTTTCAATCCTTAGGAACCACAGGGTGAAAGGAAGCCAGCTCCTGCAACATGTCGTCGGACCCTCACACATGTGCCCGAGCACACACATCACGCATGCACACAGACACATACACAGTAAATAAATATGTTTTAAACTGAAGCTAAAAAAATAAGTCCTGTGAGCAAAGTCTTTTTAGCTTCCCCAGACTTCATCTTCACACTTTGATTCATTCTTTCGAGCGTGAGTACCAACCCTGTGCTGCTCATGCGCAGAACCTTTTGTCTACTCATATGGTGGGTGCTATGCATCAGAGGACCTGGAGCTGAGCCTCAGAAGATCGTTTGTTCTTGCAAGAGGCGAGTTAATGCATCCTTTGAACAGGTTCACTTCCCACGTGATCCTTGCTTTTCAAGAACCTTTTAAACAGTTTCTTAGCTTCCATTCCCTCTAGTATTCCAGATTCGGGCATTTCATTTGCCTTTCATGTTATTCCTCTTGGTAGGCGATCCGGGCTGCTGCTTTCTTTTTGTGACAGTCCATCAAAGGGAAATCAAAGGATTTCAATTTTTTTTTCTTAACCTAATTTTCAATGTATAAATTTCATTGATGTTTGCTGAATATGTACAATGACAATCCTCTAAATATACTTATATTAGCACAAATGGAGGCATTTGGAAATAAAACAGTAACTTTAAATTTTACATAACTAGGGTATATGAAAGGTACTATTCATCACTTATTTTACCAACAAAGTTTTATTGAAACAGAGTCACATTCATTTTCATAAGTATTGAATATGAATGCCTCTTCCTTTTAAGGCTGAATCATAACAGAGACTTTAAATTGCCTACAATATTTACTATGTGACTTTTATAAATATATTTCTGACCTCTGGCAACTATTTATAAGCTGTATTTATAAGCAAATTCAAAGAAAAAACAAGGCTAAATACTGTTTTTGGTAGCATATGATGGGCCTGCTCCAAGATGCAGGGGGCCCCACTTTGGAGAGGAGAGGAGCGTTAGATCAGATCTTACCCAAGGCTTCTATGCTTGGGGGTTTGTATTTACTACGTTTGGAAACTATCTGGTATATGCAACAAGGACCTGAGCCTCACACAATTTGTTTGAATTTATCTGCACTAAAATGACAGAGTTTGAAGGTCCTAAGAGTCGGTCCACCATGGATGTTAACTCCATCCACACTGCACTCTTTGTTAAAGAGACACTGCATTAAGGATTACCTGAAAGACGAGAGATTCTCTTTGTTTCTGTTTTCATGCTTTTCTTAAAGAGAAAAATGTGAGTATTGAGTATACTCTGTGGCAAACTTCTCTTCCTCTTCTGGGCCTTTGCTTTTCTGGTGCAGCAAGTGCATGCCTTATCTTCTGCAAGCCTGTACCAGCAGGACCTGTGGGTGCCCTGGACACCAGTGGTTCATGTACACTAAAGTACTATAGTCATTTCTGCAAGGGCCAACTCCACTAAGGGCTGGCTCTCAACCCTCACCAGGAACTGGTTGCCAGTGATGTACTGGGAATTAGAAACAAAATCAAACTAGGAATTCTCATTTCCTCTCGAAACTTGTTTTTTTCCTTCAACCAAGTCAGAAATCTGTGTGTCCTATCTAGTCCCTTCTTCTACCAAATACACTACACGTATCCAATTACTGAGTCCTGAAGAGTAACAACACTGCAGCAATCAGTCTATTTCAACAGTCCTCCCCCTCAGCAAGCATCCTATTTCAGGCCTTGAAAATTCCTTCAGTTGCTTCAGCAGATTCTGGTGTTGTTTTTTTTTCCAATTATGTTTCTGTCACAGGGCCCAGAGGCCCCAGAACTGGAACTGACCTGAAAGCTTCCTCACTAGGACCAGATTCCATGGCAACAGGAGATGCTGTGCAAGTTTCCAAAGGAGAGAGGCAACCCATAGTCCTACCTGGCTATGATACCCATGAACCACAACGATCACCATCATGTCATGATGCCTTTACAGGTGCTGCAGTGGCACACATACATTGGTGGTAACCAACAGCTCTCTAACTGGACTTAGAGCCTGCTCAACAAGAAGGAATCATGGCTGGAACTTGAAACCTAACCATCCACCGAAGCCACGAATCTTAAAGGAGAACCCACATTGCTAAACCTCCGTTATCCCTAACTGCATTCTAAATACTTGTAATTATACTCACTGATGAGTATAGTCCTCGCCCCTAATCAAGAAAACGCCTTTTCGTGACCATTACAGAAAACCACAACCAATCAAAATTCAAAGTTGTGAAGCTTAAGTTTAGTCCCAGTTGATAGAGCTACAACAGAACACCTGCTCAAAAGGCTGAGGATAATTACAGAGGAGTTGATGGGAAGACTGTAAGAGCCACATGAACAGGGAGCTTGCTGTGAGGTCTCCTAGAAGTGTCAGAGGCTACTCCCATAAAGTCTCACCTACAAGACTGGCTAAACATAAGGTGAACAAGGACAATAATAAGAGGCATGCCAAAGCAGTGGAGGGAAAGACCACAAGGCTTCAACCCTATTCAAAAGAAAACTACAGGATACTAGGGAATGACCAGAGTTGGAGAAAGTTTTCCTTAGAAAGGGCATGCTTGGGGCTGGAGAGAAGGCTAAAGGCTAAAAGCAGCTTCTGCTGGCTGCTCTTCCAAAGGTCCTGAGTTCAAATCCCAGCAACCACATGGTGGCTCACAACCATCCATAATGAGATCTGATGCCATCTTCTGGCCTGCAGAAAATACACACACGCACACACACATGCACACTCGTGTATATATATGCATATACATATATATATATATACAAGTAACATTATATATTCTGAGAAGGTTGTATTTTAGTGTTTAGAAATATAATTAATAAAAAAAAAGAGGCCATGAATTTGAAATAGAGCAAGGTGTATATGAAAAGTTTGGAGTGAGAAAAGGGAAGAGGAAAGCATGTAATTATATTATAATCTCAAAGAATGAAAGAAATTACTTTTAGAAGTGTTTTTCTATGAGTGACTCTGTACACATGTATCCAGGTACCTATGGAGACCAGAGGTGTCTGATTCCCACACACTGGCCCCAGGAGCTGGAGTTACTAGTAGTTGAGGCTCCTAAGGTAGATGTTGAGATTCAAACTCAGATCCTCTGCAAGATTAGTTCTTGTTCTTAACGACGGAGCCATTTGTCCAGTCCCATTGCAGTAGACTATTAATAGACTTTCTGTCTGTGGCCCCTTTAGCTCATTTCCACCCTGCACTCAGGGACCTCCTGGTCAGCCTAACAAGGATCACAATGTGGCCTATGGTCTGCTTCCTGCTCCACAGTTGACCTTACCTTTCCGACTCTTTCTCTTTGCACTTTTCTTCCTCTTGTTCCATTATTCACTAGACACTTCATTTGCCAAGGTTCTCTCCTCATGATCTATGTTAAAGTATATCTTGGGAATTTTTATATACTCTCCACTCTTTCCCCCAACTCTAGCTCTTGTTTCTCTGAACTTCCTCTGCTTATCCTAACATTTCCAGACTAGTTCTTCTTTCCCTCAGGAAGACTTTTCTAACTCATTGAAGACTCAACCAATATTCTGACCTCTGGTCCTATAGCATCTGCGAGGAGGTGTTTGTTGTACTTATTTCACTGTATATATACCATTTACCTCGCTTTAAAATGTCTTCCCACTCAATTGTATCCCACAGAAGACACAAGGACTATTTCATTGATTTTTTATCTTCAGAGTAAATAGATCAAGACTGTACATCATCATAGTGACTAAAATATATATTTACAGCACTTCTCTGAAACCAGTGCTAATTTAGGACACACTGTTCATACTTCTCAATACATTACTTGTGGTAAATTATCAGAATAACATGAGTTGCTACTCCGGGAAATATACTGGTGAGGGGTACCTAAAACTGCATAGTAGCTTTCTCTTCCATCATTGACAAGACTGAATGCATTTCAACATAAACAAGGCTTTTATTCTATATCCCATTATACCTTTGTGTTTAATTTTTATTCATGGGTGTGTGTCTGCATGATTGTGTACACACATGCATGTACCTTCGTAGAGAAGTTGCAAGAGGGAGTCAGATCCCCTGCAGCTAGAACTGCAGGCAGTTGTAAGCCACCTAATGTGAGTGCTGGGACCCAAACCCAGATCCTTTGCAAGAGCTGCTGATGCTATTAAATGCTGGGCTATCTCACCAGCCCCGATTTTCAATGTTTATTTCACAAGGTGATACCAACACAATTCTCTTGGTTGTGTTATCCTTGGCATGCTGGTAGCTAATATGTATTAATAATTGAGCTTGAGATCGAGGACTACCTGCCTAACTTAGGGCACAAGTCACAAAGCCATTTCTTCTGGTGGAGAGCGAACAGTAGAAAACTACTAGAAAGGATTCTGTAGTTTCAAGCCATTCTTTTGGTAGGATTCAGGGATGTATTTGGTTCATACTCAAACCTGTGCTTGACATAGCGCATAGAGAGTCACTCGGGATGACACTAGAGGCCAGCTGACATACAGTGTGGAACATGCTAGCATCTGGCTGACCCTGATTTGACCAGATAGTGGGTGATAAGCTAGAGTGTTCACATGGGGTAGTAGGTCTTTGTTAATGGGAAAAGCTAAAGACACATCAATTTGAAACACAGGTCAGCATGTGTGACAGGAGGTCATTCCCAGAATTTCCTATGCATAGGGACATTGTTACTGAAAAGCAGGCACACTATCCATTCCCAAGGTAGATAGCTATCATTGTGAGTAGCCTTAGCTATCTACTCATCTTCATCAGCACAAGAAAGCAGTGTGGGTAGTCCACTGCTTAAATATGCTTAAGGACTTAAATATGCCCTTTTCTCTGAGACATTAACTTTTAGCTCTTCTAGCAATATATCACTCTGCTGGAAAACTGAAAACCTCTTCCTTCTTCTGCCTCCACTTTTTCCATCCTTTACTTTCTTTCTTTTTCTTTTTTTCTATTTTCTTTTTTGGTTTTTTGAAACAGGGTTTCTCTGTGTAGCCTTGCCTGCCCTGGATTCACTTTGTAGACCAGGCTGGCCTTGAACTCACAGAGATCCACCTGCCTCTGTCTCCCCAAGTGTTGGGATTATAAGTGTGCACCACTTTGCCCTACTTCATCTTTTATTTTCAAATACCCATTGAAAACAATATTATAATGAATAATGATTGAGAACAAGAGAACCCTAATTTGTATAGCTAGATAATTATATAGTCGCAAGAGATATTTTCAGAATGTGTCATGAATGAGTTATACCTCTAACGGTTTAATCACCAATGGAGATTTGTTTCTTTTTTTAAAATTTACTTTAAATGTATGTAGTGTGTGTGTGTGTGTGTGTGTGTGTGTGTGTGTGTGTGTGTGTGTGTGTACATGGCTACCTGTTGGATCTCCTGAACCTGGAGTTGCAGGCAGTTGCAAGCCACCCGACCATGGATGCTGATACCTGGATGACCTGAGACCATTGCAGGAGCAGCATGTATTTTTCAGTGCAGAGCCATCTATGCACTCCACCAGTGAAGTTTCTAAAATTATTTTGAACAAAATAATGACTAAAGCAAAGGGACAGTGCAGCGCTAATAATCCTTCTGGGTTTCTGTTTGTCTTGTCTTAAGCAGCACCCTCATTCCTTTGAATTGAGGGCTATGTGATCCTCGAAGAAGAAAAATTTAAAGAGTGTCGAATTCTGCTATTATCAGTATCCTCTTTTGCAGACGGTTTGTCTTTGAGCCAAACCCAGAGGCAGAACTAGCACATGGTAAAGAAATCAGAGCCCTGCTTGAAGTGAGACCTTCTGTTTTCAGCTCATTAGCGCTGGGGCCAAATTAGTAAAGTCTGGAGCACGTTAGATGGTGAGGGTTCAGCATCACTTCCTGTAGCAATGGCTTCAGCTACAGGGCAGCACTGTAGATCCACCAGTCTTGCAAAGCGTGTTTCCTTTCCCATCCCAATATAATAGCTTGCTAGTAAATTATTTTACATTTGAAATATGATGATGAACTTGTAAGTTTTCTGTGTGTTTTCAACAAACTCATTTGGTATTCAATCAAAATTTTCTATTTCTACACTGAAAGGATTTTTAAGCCAAATAAATAATAAGAGCATCTCTTATCTCGAGTTGTAATTAGATTATGGACTTCCTTAAAAAGCACTTTTCCTACTTCATTTCTACCTATGACAATACTGAGAGCATTAAATCTGCTAATCATTGCTTACTTTCAACAATGCGATGCATTTTAAGAGACCAAAATCGGTGTTGTGTTACGTTATAAATATGCTAACAAAATGTAAAAGTGAGCTCACTGTGTAAAAGGTCAGTTTAGGTCATTCATTTGCTTGTTTTTTTTTTTTTTTTTTTTTTTTCCTTTCTTATTTCAGTTCTCACTGTCTCTGTGGTGCCAGGCACAGGAGGGGATAGTGATAAACTGGCTTTTCTTGGTTGTTAAAGCTATGGGGACAAATCCTTCTGACTGAAATGACAGACTGTCAAAGAGAAGGAAAAATGGATATCACATGCCAGCTACAAAAAAAGAATGCCTTTGGCTCCTTTTCCTGTCTTTCCACATGGCTACCAATAAAACCAGCCATACTCTAAATAAATTTGGCTCCATGAGGTATGCAAAAGAAGGCCACTACTTCTTACCAGGGGCACATCTTGTTTTTAATTCTCATAGCTGTATGCTACTACCATCCCATAGTACAACCAAACCCATTTCCTTCAAAGACATCTAGTGTAGAGACTCCAATAGGCAATGACTGATTCAGTAATGGCCATGCAAGGCTAACTCAGACAACACTTTAGGAAGAAAGTTGCGGAGAATTTAAAAGAAACAAACCACAATAGGATTGAACATTATTTCCAACAATTGACCATCTTCCTTTTGTAATGAAAATTTATTTGTGATTATTCAGAAATATGTTTTCATAAGGAAAGGCTAATTAAGAAGTATGTATATTAAACGAAGACATGCTAAGTCAACTGAACATTTAACTTACTCACTTTCATTTATAAAAACCCAAAGAAGTCATCTTTCTTACCTACACTCACAGCGTGTTGGAGAAATTAAATAAGGAAAACTCACAGACTCTTACTAGTGGCTGACAATATTCTGTAGAGAAAATGACCAAGGTGATGGAGTCTCCGAAGGTTCTTCAGTTTAACCTATGTTTTGTGCTTTGAATTTGGACTAATATTTTTACTCAAACAAATTTAGTTTTTTTTTTTAAAAAAAATTGAGTTCTGGTGCCCAGCTAGCTCGGTCAGCAGAGCACGGGCCTCTCTAACACAGGCTCTTGCCTAGGCTCACTGTGAGTTTGCACTCTTTCACACATTGCTGCACAAATAACTCAAAACACTCAAGGATATGACACTACATAAGGACAGAATATTATCTCAATTTTTATGAAAATTAATTTGATTCCTTATGAAAATATGAGTGCTACAATTTTATAGTTATTTCTTAATGGGAAACTTAAACAAATTTTCCTCCTGAGAGCTAGATTCCTAGTTTAGATTAATATATTTAACACTGATTTGTTTTGCACTAGTTTTTGATCATATCTTTGTATTTTACTTTATTTATGTTTATATGTCTGATTGTTTTGCCTGAATATAAGCCATGTGAATGCTCACGCAGGCCAGGAAAGGGCATCAGACTCCCTGGAACTGGAGTTCCACACCGCTGTGAGCTGTCATGTGATTTTCTTCTCCCCTGGTGATGAGGGCCTCCAAAATGAGTAAACCGTAAGAATGGAAATGGGTCTCTTCCTCCCTTTCCCACCATGTAGGACAATGACTGGCATATAATGGGAGCTCAAGATTATCCACCCAACAAATGAAGAAGCACATGGACAATGTTGTTCCTGAGCTAGCCAGACCTAGAGCTGCGACTCCCATGATCCTTAAAGACAAAGTAACTTGGGAATGACCCAAGATACTAAATTATGTCTCACATTTTCTTTACCAATTGAACAGTAGAACCTGTGTTTCTCTAAAGAGAGAAAAAAAAAAAAAAGACTTGCTCTCTCTCTCTCTCTCTCTCTCTCTCTCTCTCTCTCTCTCTCTCTCTCTCTTTCTCTCAGATACTTGTCCTAAAAACTGGTCTCCCTCATTCCATGTCTCCTGAAGCTCATCCAAGCCATAAGCCTTGAGTCCCAGGGCTTTCTTTACAATTTCAGGAAAGATAGTTTTTATGTAGTGATTTCCTGATCATCAAAACAGTTCCTACTGGAGGAAAGGGTCCTCAAAAAATCAGGAAGTAAACAACAAAACTCACAAGTCTCAGGAAATCCATGAAACTCAACAGATTCTCAAGACTCCTGCTAGAAGATATATAAGCATCTCCAGTGGCTGGGGAGAGAAGACCCTGCAAGAAGCCCAGGGGTCTCAAAGAAGATATATAGAAATAACAAAAAAAAAAAAATTAACTCTTAAATCTACTCCTCAACTTAAGGCCTTAATTCTTACTCATTAATAAGGTTAATTTTAATTCATTGATATAAAATTTTGTATACTGATATAAAATAAGTTTAATTTTGATGCATTAAAGTAACATTTAAATTTAATACTATTATTCACACATTATATTTCTACTCTAATATGAGGTATTTTACACATACAACTCAATTAATACATGTTTTACTTCCAATACTCTGATAATGCTATTATAAACTGTTTAAGAGAATTAAATTAATACAAGTCAATTGTTAATCAATTCATAGTCATGTCAAGTATAAAAATATACAAATAGGTTTAATAGATATAATTCTATAAATAAATATGATAAAATAGATAATGTCTTCAAAAACCTCAAAACCTTACAAAATATAACATTTTAAAATATTTTTATTGTGTTAAGGATTCTTTGACAAAAAGACAGGTTAATTCCTAACAACACCCAGCCTAACACAATGAAACTTCCTTATAAAAATGACTTTGAGTGTGACAGAACAGCCACGGGACAAAAATGTCCTTATTTCTCCCACAGACAGAGTTCTGTCTAAAACAAACAAACTTAGATACAAACAGAGTTAATGGCCAGACTCTGCCAAAACAAAATAAACAAGTCCTCAACCGTTCCTACTTCACAAATAAGTCTGTCAGATATACTGGGCCAAAAGGCCAAAGATAATGCTCCAAGGTTATAAAGAGTTTTGGGTGTCTATTCAGGCAATAAACTGTCTTTGTCATTTTTTCATTTTAAAAGCTACTAACCTACATTTCCCTTTTACTCAGATAGTAAATTTATTCCTTCTCAAGTTTCTAATGGGGTTAAAGACCAAATAGTTTTAAAATTAAGCTTACTTGTTTAAGAGTTAAAAAACTACTTTTATGTCTAGATAGATACTTTTAGGTTAACAAATGTAAACTTTAATAGATATTGATTCAGTTCAAAATTTTAGACTCACCAAGATAAAATAGATATTTTCTACAAGGTTGCCAAGTACCTTTTAATTAGATATTAAAGGTATAAGTCTTACTTACTGTTTTTTATGATTTTTCATAAGTATACTTACTGTATATAAAAATGGCCTTTTTATTTAGACAAAAGGGGGAGATGTTGGGGGATGGCCTAATGTATTTTGATGCTAATTACTGCTTGCCGTCTCCGTGACCCACCTTTTGCTTAATAAAAAGCCATCCCACCTGGGCAGGACAGAGGAGATAGAGGTGTGGCCAAGGGTCCCAAGAAGAAGAGAGAGGAATTCTGGGAAGAAGAAGAAAGACCACCATGAGGAGGAGGGACAAGAAGGCCGCCATGGGTTAGAGGAAAAACACATGGCCGGTATAGATGGAAAATCTGGCCCAGATGAAAAACATTAACAAGTATTTGAGATTATAAATGAGAGATAGCTTGATAAAAGTTATTGAAAACAGATGACATGGGATTGAGACAGGTATCATATACCTGCCCCACTATGAGAGTAATTCAAGGATTAATATCTGCCTTGCCCCAGGTTAACTTAGACTATTTTAAAATATAACAAGCATCTGTGTCTTGATTGATCACTTTCCGGACCTACTGATGATACATGTAATACAGATATTTTGATATTTTTAAAACAATACAACAGCTTTCATTAGTTATCACCCAGGCTGGAATGAGTTCTGGGTGATGCAGCTGCCTTGGAATCAGCCATGCTCCTGTGAGAAACTCAAGTAAAATCATTGACTTGCTAAACTCGACTTGGGTGAAATCTGACCTGTTCTGATCTTATCTGACCTGTTACTGGTGCCCCTATATAGGAGAAAAGTATGTTTATATTTCCCCAGAAAAAGTCACTCAAAAATAGTTTTTAAGTGTTTGTCAAAGTTACTCATCAGATATTATTCAGTAATACCCAATCTGGTCAAGCCCTGGACACAATACAAGGTGAGCAACACATTGACCATTAAGATGCCAGTAGGATATTTTGAGTTGGTCACACTGCAAGTAGCACTGGTCCAGTGCACAAAGAGACGGTCTAAAAGTGTCAGGGACACAAATATTTTATTCAATAAATATTTGGTGGATTGAGACTTTATTTCTTTGCTGCCTGGTTAAAAAACTATTTCTTTGTGTTCTTTCCTTTTTAAAATACATTGCCTCGTTTCTGTTTTTAATGGATGACCAATTTCCCGTGTCTTCGGGAACAGTGGAAGGCTTAACTCTATCAGACCCTTGAGCCCTGTGTGTGCATGGCATCTGAATGGCTTCTCTCTCTCTCTCTCTCTCTCTCTCTCTCTCTCTCTC
The DNA here is from genome assembly GCF_903995435.1 of Acomys russatus. Taxonomy (NCBI): domain Eukaryota; kingdom Metazoa; phylum Chordata; class Mammalia; order Rodentia; family Muridae; genus Acomys; species Acomys russatus. Next base: position 27,250,151 of record NC_067157.1, on the reverse strand, counting down.
TCTCTCTGTGTATGTGTGTGTGTGTGTGTGTGTGTGTGTGTGTGCCCATCACGTCTGTGCCAGAGCTCAGGCCTGAGGCATCACAGCACCTATAATGCATTGAAGCAGTTCATTGTCGGGCATGCTCCCCATCTGTGTCCACAAGAATCCTATGTGGGAACCTGTAACAGGCTACATCCAGCTGGGCAGCACTTCTCCATCCAGCATGAGCCACTTCTTGAAATCTAGACCTTTACTGGCTATATAATGGGAAAGAATTGTGCCCTTAAAATGTTTTTTATGCAATATGGGCACAATAAAGTTTAATTAATCAATTCTATATTAAAAACAGAAAGACCATTTTCCTGTGTGTAGGACTTTCATTATTACAAGTACCTTATTTTCTGGGCTGATCTTTGCTCTTTTAAAGAATACAAAATTAACCATTTGATAAAGAAAAAGCTCATTTCTCATCACACTGACCTACTTTTTCCTTAACCTACCTCACTTTAAAAAGGATTATGTGAATGAATAGATACTTTTTATGAATATTTAGCATTGAGAAAACAATAGGATCATTTATCAAAATAATAAGGATTTTTCAAACTGTTCAGCTAAAGGCACAATGCCTTTCCTAAGAAGAGCTGGCACGCTGAAGCTTGGCCCAGGGAAACCTCAGGAGTTGAAATGATTTTTCTTTTGTTTCTAGCCTTTGTGCATACAAACCATTTCATTTTATTTTCTGCTAATGGGCCTGTGTACTAACTGATAACAGCAGAAGAGACTTCTAGAAAGTATTCACAGAAAGTATAAATTATGGGGGAAAATGTGTTTCCTAAAAGTTGTTTAGCTCAAAAAGTCAAAACACTTGAGCAAGGGCTTATTTTCTAAATCAACATGAACAGCAAATTTGAAAAACTATCACACTTTAAAATTCATGATGAATTTCTAAGACTGCTACTTAGCAGAAAAGGAAACCAGGATATCCGCATTTCAGAGATAGGCAGGCCAAAGTCAAGGTGGTATTCCACCAACTGAAAAAAAAAAAAAAAAAGTAAAGCTCTAATTCTAAAGTATAACTACTTATATAGTCAAGCCAATCGTTTCTTTTTGATATGTGGTTTTACTCTAGGCTGGAAATGGCCATGTAGACTAGGCTGGCCTCAAAATTATAGCAACCCTGCCTTGGTCCCCTCAGCTCCAGGATGACAGCCTTTAAAGGGAACCTCTGTCTCTTGTGTACTTTTCTGTGATCTCAGTATCCCCTACTGGCAATTAGCAATATCCTGCAAGTCTCAGATTAGTCTAAACATATAAAAATGGCTGGTTTCCATGCGAATCTTTAACAGAGTACAGGATATGTCAATGGAAAACACTGTGAAAAAGGATTGGGTTTTTTTTCTAGTGTATTTTAATTTTTTGCTTCTAGATTCAATAAATGAGGAATTAGATGAAATTTAAATTAAGAATGATTCAAGGGAGGGTAAGCAAAAGCACTCACAGCAAAACTGCTGACCTCTCTTAGGTCCTAAAACACACGGGGAAGGAAAGGACCAGTTCCTGCAAGCTGTTCTCTGACTGCCACATGCTCGGCCCCCCCTCCCCCGGATTGGTGTGTGCACGTGCACTCAGGCTTGTCTGTGTATGCGCGCACACACACACACACACACACACACACATACACACACACACACATAATAAAAATAAAAGTATGACTCAAATATTTCTCTCTGGAAGATGGGTTATACTGGGAAGCATTTTGAAGAATACTTTATGAACATTATAAAAAAGATGGAACTCAAAAGAAGCAGATACATTAAGTGGTAAATATAGTTTCATGTGCCATAGGTAATAATGCCACTAAAAATTACTTTCCATTTATAAACACCTACAGTCAAAAAAATCTACTGTCTTTTTTTTTTTTTTTTTTTTTCTCATTTTCTTTTGCAAGTTTGGTCTCTCCGCTCCCCTACTGAACATAAAATAGAATAAAATGGATGATTCAAATGAACAAGAACCAATGAAAATAAACTTTCCATGTAGAAAATGCCAACTTTGTCTGCCCAGGTTACCTTTCTAGAATAATTAAATAAATAGGATTGTTTGCTTTCGAGCATGTTGTAAAAAGTGCTTCCTGTCGTCAGGCCTGTGTTAGCACTCATGTGTTATAACAGAGTTTCTGCTTGCTACAATGCCTTTATACTCAACAGGCTCATCCAACTTGGACAGGAAAAAGCTGGCATGACACTGCCCATCCTTGGTGGCCCCAGATGTGAAACAGTACCATATTCTGCTCAGAACATGCATTGCGGCCTGCTTCTGTTCTCTACTAGACAGATGAGCTTGGCACCCCTCAAGGATATAAATCCCTCCTCCCAATTGCTATTTGGCAAAAATATATATTTTGGATGAAATTAATAAGTGCATGGAAGTATCTTTTCTTGTGATTTAAGGTGCCTCTGCAGCACGTGTTCCCTGCAGTTGCTTGGGCAATTGTTGGGCTTCGGTTTACGAGCCTCTCATATAAATTGTTCAGGGGGAGAGGGGGTTCCTCTTCCAGACTCCTGAAACAAGAATTCAGCCTGTACCTTTATGTTACAGCTTTATGATGATAGATTGCTCTTGCCACAGAACTGGAAGCTCCCCAAGCCAGCTTATAAAACCTGTTAATAGAAACGGTCCTCACACTGAAGCACACTCATTTCCTGAGCAACCAAAGCTACCAAGCAGGCATTCCCCTCTTGCAGATAAAACCAGAGATGTCCTTCTTCTGTGTGAGGACGCATTTATGCAATAAGGACCAGAACTTTAGAATTTTAGTCTTCTCCTTTTCATATATGAAACTTAGATACACATGACCATGATGGGATTAGTAAGGTAGTTAGTGTCATTTCTTGAGTGTGGCCCACCAACAAAGTTTCTTAATGGCCTAGCACTTGCTGATCAGCCTAGGCTAGTAAGCCCCAGGGATCTACCTGTGTTTGCCACCTGATGCTGAGGTTAAGGAGCCATCATAGACCGTCTTGCTTCTGTGGGTCCTGGGATTAGGGTCAGGTCTTATGATTTCAATGCTCACCCTTTACAGATGGAGCCATTGCCACAGGCCCCCAAGAGTCATCTACTTACGTTCAAACCCATTGGCTATTATTGCTTGCCTATTCCGACATTTGGAAGTAGAAATTCAAATGACTGTGGATATTTTGTCTGTGATGAGTGAAACTGGAGCCAAATATTATGACAGTCGCGTGCTCTGAAGCGCCCTGTCCTGGGAAATTACGCTAGCACTCACTATGGCAGAGGTGAGATTGTATTTGACAACATATTCCCAAGCAGTGTGTAATGAACCTTCAAACTTCAATTAGAACCTATCAGAAAGAAAAACAAACACAATTTCACTAAAATGCTGCTTTCAGGAGAAAAGCAAGTCAGTTGGAAAACACCAGTTCAACATCATTGCTTGCTCATCAGGCATCCCCTTCCCATGGCAGGTATCATATAAAAGGCAGATTTTAAAAAGCAACAATGGAGATGGCTCTTACTTTTAAAATACAGGGCGTACAACACACTTGATATTCTTTCAATTGCAACAACTCCACACTCCAGAGTTAATGATTTCTCTTCCCTTCAGTCAAAAGGAAATGATATTTTCCCCAAGTGCTTTGGAAGTCACTGTTTATGAAAGGTGATCAGATATTCAAAGCTCCAAAGAAAACATAACCTTCCGAAGACCACCCAGAAGCCCAGAAAGACCCTGCGTGCTGGAGTAAATTAGTCTAGAAAGATGCTTAAGGGTCATATCCCAAACATGTGGCATGCTTCCTGTACTATAATTTAGACTAGTTTGGTGCTGAATTTCTGAGTGCTTTGCACAGACAGCATTTCTTCAAAGGTTTTCGTCAGCTAAAAGGCAGAAGCTTGCCGGCTTGTAACCCCCCTTCTTGTGTGTATCAGGAGTCTGCAGACATTTTAACTATAGGCAAAGTAGACATGAGAAGGATGAAATGATAAGTCCTGTTAGTTCAGGCTTTGGCAGTGACTCTGCCTTTGCTGGTGGTGTAAATGGAGGAAGGAGGTTTGAAACAGTGTTTCTCTGTATAGCCTTGGCTGGCCTGGACTCAATTTGTAGACCAAGCTTGCCTCAAACCCACAGATATCTGCCTGCATCTGCCTCCCAGAGTTCTGGGATTATAGGCATGTGCCACCATGCCCAGTTCAAATCTGACTATTAACAAAATATCCCACACCACCGCAGGTCTGTCTATACCCACTTTTATTATATAAATAAACCAATATTGAAGCTGAAGAGCTTTGTATTTAAAGTCTCTTTCTCTCTCTCTCTCTCCCTCTCTCTCTCTCTCTCTGTGTCTTTGTTTCTATGTGCCTCTATATATCTGTGTGTGTATGTTTGTCTATGTGTGTTTGTGTGTGTGTGTGTGTGTGTGTTTGTCTATGTGTGTTTGTCTATGTGTGTTTGTGTGTGTGTGTGTGTGTATGTGTGTGTCTGTGTTTGGGTGCCCCTGGAGCTGGAGGTACTGGAGTTGTGAGTTCTCCAACATGAGTGCCAGAGGCCAAACTATTGTTTCCTGCAACACCAGCATGTACTCTTACACACCAAGCCATCTCTTTATCCATCACTTTAGTAGCCCAAGTATATGTCACATTCATGGAAAAGCCTGGTTTAGCTTTCTCAAAATTCACTGTGCCTATCAGATCATGGGTAAAGAGAAATGTTACTGTGGCATTTAATAATTTAAGACTACTGTCTAACAACACTGAATGCAGCTGAACTAAAGAGTCAGTGTTTTTTTTTTTTCCCTGAGGGAGCAAATCATCCTCACAAGAACAGCACAGTTGAAACGCATGCTACGTTACCACTCTCTTCTTTGTAGTAATGTAACACTCAGAAAATAACCCACATTCAGGGCCAGGCAGCCCGTAAGGTGACTGCCACGTGAGCACGAGGGCCCGAGTCTAATCCTCGGAGTCCGCATAACCCATGATGTCCATGCTTGTGATCCCAGAACTGGGGATGTAGAGACAGGCAAATTCCTGGGCTGTGCTAGCCAGCCAGCATGCCTAGTCAACAAGCTCTAAGCAAACCACTTAAAAGACTTGTTTTTAAAAAACCAGACATCCTAGAGAATGTCATGGTACCCATTGTCAACCTCAGGCCCTGAAATGAATGCACACGCATGCACACACACACACACACACACACACACACATACACACACACACACACACACACACACACACACACACACACACCTCCCTTCCTGTGATTATTCTCAGTGAGACCATAGTATGAGTGAAGCTTGGAATCACTACCTCTCAAAAGCAGGAACACTGAGAAGGTATCATATCTTTGCTTCCTAGTAAAGTAGCCATTCTCAGAACTTTGGCTAAACAAGGCCATAAATACATATACATTAAATAATCCTACTATAAAACTTGCTGTAATACAGCTTCCTTAAGGAATACAAAAGGATACATGGTCATTAGATAGCCAAGCAGAAGATGACAGCAAAGACAAATGAGGAAAGCATAAGACAGGATGACAGAAAACGGACAGAGTGGAGGTAGCTGGGAGCACCACAGTGTCAGGGGGGAGCCTTCAGTATTGAGGAACCAGCCATAGCAGATAGAGTTGCTAAGCCCTTCAAAATTTCTGAAACGTATGGAACCAAATAATGAATGAGGCTGCCAGATCCATAAAACCTAGCTACGAAACCCACGGCCTGCAAGGGTAGAGGAGGCGTATGCTCTAGAGAGGTGGTTCTTAGCCTTCCTAATTCTTCATCCCTTTAAGAATGTCAGGTTGTGGTGACACGCCCCCTGCCCCCCCTGGCCCCCCCACCACCAACTATAAAATTATTTTCATTGCTACCTCCTAACTGTCATTTTGCCACTGTTAATGAATCGCAGTGTAAACGGTTCTGGAGACAAGGTGTTGCCAAAGCAATTGCAGCCCACAGGTGGAGGACTGCTGCTCCAGGAAAATAAAACCACCGACTCGTTCACCTCCATATAGTAAGTGAGGACAGTAAGGCAATACTCCATGTGGAGAAGAAGAAAAGTACAACTCCTTATTCTGGATAGAACTGTACGCTCCAATCTCTTCCCCAGTAGAAATGGCAACACACAAAAGACGGGGAAGTATCTGTCCAAAAAAACAGTTTGCAGGTAGGGTATTTGAGAGTCTCTTAGAGAGGGCACAAACATAACAATACCTGGGTTAATATATCCTCCTGGCATCCATTCACTTAAGAATTGCAGTGCCCCAATTAAACAATGTTAGACAGTGACATTTACTTAGAACCTTTATGTCCAGCATGAAAGGCAGAAAAGTAGAGCAGAAAAATAAAACTGAGATGTTTAAGGAAGCTACAGCGAACTTTTTAAATGCACATCTTCTAGAGAAGCAACAAAACCTATGATGTACATGAAAATGGAATCACATAAGGGGATTAATTTTAATTTCCAAAGCATAAAATAATTCTCAAAATTAACATTATAGTATGAAATTTTCTATTATAAGCCAAAGATAAAGTCCTTCAAGTGAAAAACAGAGAATAAAAAGAAAAATCAAATCAAACAGTCAAGAAATGACAAAAGTTAAATCATCAATCCATAAAATAGAACAGATAGCTAAGAGTTATAAAGATAGATAACAAATCATTGAATAATTGATAATAAAAATCAAAACCATGCATTTCAGTGTTTAAAAAAATCTCATAGCATAAGGTCTTTATCATTAACCACAGAATATTCTAGATCAAGACAAGAATCTAAAACTACAGAGGAGAAAAAGTTTGACTAGTACATAAGGTTTGTAGCCAGGGGGTTGGGGAGGAGGTGGGATTGGTAAGACTTCTCAACTGCAATATGAGAAATTAGAAAATATTCCATTACCAAATAATTTTAAATCCTTGCGTATTCTAAGTTCTTTTCCGATTGTTTCAGTCATGGCAAAGTAACACAACCTTAGACGCGCTAGGCAGTCCAGCATAGGATCTTACGCACGCTAAGCAGGACACATTCAAGCCTTCTGACCACTTTTGTAGATGTGTAGGGGTATATGTGGTAACTTGGGATATGTCACTTATTTAAAAAGAAAAAGAAGGGTCAAAGGCTAGGGAGATGACTCAGCATGTAGAGGTGCTGTAGCTAAGCCCAAAGACCTGAGTTTGATCCCCAAGACTCACGTGATGGAAGAAGAGAACCGAGTTCTGCATGTTTTCCTCTGACCTCCACATGTAGATTGTAGGATGGGTGTTTCCAACAAACACACAGACTAAATTCAATAAGCACCATTTAAATTAAAAAAACATTTTAATATCTAAACTCTATCATATTTTCATTTTCTCGTAAATATTGTGAGTGGTACAGAGATATACAATAAGGTTTTCCTAATTCAGAAGTGGGCTATACAGTGTATTTAAAGATAATAAATGAAAAGAAACTGGGACAAAGTTTGAGAAACCAAGATGGATAAGGCATAGTCAATTTGAAAACCCACACTAATAAGTAAAGGTTGACTTTCTGGGAATGGTCCATTTTCTTAGTTTTCAACAAGATAAAGAAATCTTGGGAAGAACAATTCTAGGTAGTGGTTCATAGTAATGGGTTAAAATCATATATAATCACGTGACAAGTTACTGTACCTTATGACAGATGAGGGAAAGATGTGAAGGTAAGACTTCAATTAGACATATAATTTTATTTCATAATAACATGATAAAAACTATAAATTCTGAAGAGTCTTATTTTTATGACTTTCAAATAAAGTAGGAAGATAAAATGCATTGAACATATAAATGACACTTTGAAATTTTTTGCTCTAAGAAACCTACACTTTAATGACATCATTTGGAAGTCATAGAAAAATGTTCCACAGACCAAGGATGGCAACTGATAAAAAATTAGTTTTGGAGGATAATATCTTGAAATAAAATTAATTTTAGATGATAAAAAGAAGGAACAGGAGAGATTAAAAACCACAAATGAAATACATTTGTAAAATGTTGATGTTTTACAAGTTCTGTAAAATTGTATATTTCCTAATAAAAAGTCCTACGGCATATGCTAAATGTTAGCGAACATTACTTTTTACTGATGAGATTATTTTTATTTTTATGAATTTTTCTAGAGTTTAACATTAATATACAGTACTCTGTGGCCAGGAACAGAATATGTGACATCCGATTAGAAACAGAAAACAGAATCAGGAGATGGAACATTACTGAAATGTAGCCTTTCCCTCTGAGGCTAAGAGGATTTTTGAGGGAAACCTCAAATTGATAAATGATACATCCCTGTAATTGTGAAATTCACAGCAAGAGCCACATTTAAGTGACAGCTCTCAAGTAAGAGACAGAAAATGGGCCTGAAGTGTTACGAGTGGGTGGGGCAGGGGGGCGCTCCAAGTTACACTTGTCCATGATAAGCCCTGAGATCTCAAGAACTTACTGTCACTAGTGTAAAGCACTCCTCAAAGACAACAAATTCTGGCAGTGAAACAGCCAACAGGACCAATGAAATCACTCTGCTTCCTCGGACTCCAAAATCAGTACAAAGTGTTGTTCTCCTTGTCATCATCGTCATCGCCACCATCATCGCCCCCGCCCCAACACACACCCAGCGAATCATGAAGCCATTGTAACACAGACATTACAAGGCAGATGTAGTCCCAGGATTCATTCTGCCCACGCCACGATACCCATTGCCCATTATAGATATCAGAATCTGCCAGTGCTGAATGTCCCTATATAAAACGTTGTGGCATTTGCATGACCTGTGCATATCTTCCTCTCTGCTCTCTCTATTACTTGCGACACCTAATACAAAGCACATGTGCAAATATCTGTTACACTTGGCCATTTGGGGAGTAAAAAAAACTGAGAAACCTGTGTATGCTCAGTATGTGTATAATTTTCCCCAGCAATTTCTCCACTGGTAGTTGGTTTTGTCAGTTAGGTACTGGGCCTGTGGATAAGACAGCCAATTGTCCCTCATCCTGAGGAATGTAAGAAAAGAAAGAAAGAAGGGGGTGGAGAGAGGGAGGAAGAGGGAGGGAGGTACGGGGTCAGGGGGAGAGAGACAGACAGACAGACAGACAGACAGACAGACAGACAGACAGACAGACCGACCCAGGGAGCAATGACATAAGCACTGGAAACTAAAAATACATCAAATTCTCACTGAGAGAGCCCAGGCAACAATGCTGTTTTTGTTGTTTGAGTGTGCAATGTTCCCAATAGGCTCAGACATTTGAACATTTGGTATAGGGTTATAGGCTGTTTTAGCAAGTTTTGAAAACTTGAGAAGGCAGAGACTTGCTTAAGGATGTGGATCCCTGGGGCCAGCCTGAAGCATTTATAGCCTACCTCCACTTCCTGTTTTCACTCTTCTCACTGAGTATGGATGCATGTGACTGGATGACCTCTTTTCTCCCAGGATGCTATGCCTTGCCACTGTGGTCCTGGAATGTAAGCCAGTATAAACCCTTCTTCCCTTGAATGACTTTCTGTTGGAACTTTATCCAGAGTAACAGGAAGATTCACTAAAACATCCATAAAGCACAGGACTAAAGAAATGAAGATGAAAGAAACGACAAATATCAAACCTATAGGATTTAATGGTTTGCAACAAGATGAATGCTCATATAAAACCACAGAGACTGGTACAGCATGCACAGAGCCTGCACAGGTCTGCAGCAGATACTGCCCAGGAGCTAAAAGAAGTGGACACATGCCGCCATACCTAACCCAGACACTATCTTCACTTGATAGGCACTTGCAAATGAAAATTTAGTTTTCCCTAAGGGAATCTCATTGGAGAAACAAACTACTCTTAAGGGTAGGTTGCATGCCCAGCGGTAGACCCGACAGAAATGAACTTAACAGCACCTTAGGAGGGTCCTTATCTTATAATGCAGTGTCAGGGGTTTTCCTCTTCTTCACATTTTTCTCATAATTTTTTTTCTATTTAGTTTTGTTTTTATATATGTTCTTGTCTCTTTTACCCTACATGTGGCTTCCAGTTTGGAGTTTTTATGGGATTCCTGGGTGTGCAAATGACTGGGTTTCAGCTTCTTATAACTCCTCTTGGGTTCTTTTCCTTCTGCTTGTTTGTTTTTGTTTTGCCCTATTCTTATGTGTTAGTTTTTGTTTTATCTCATTTTATTTTATCTTATTACTTCCTTTAGAAGCCAGTTGGCTTTCTAATGAAAGGCTAAATGGGGTGGATCCAGATGGGGGGGGGGATGGGAATGGAACTGGGAAGAATAGGGCGAGAGGAGTTGTAATCAGGATATATCATATAAGGAAAAAAAAAAACTATTTTTAATCAATGGAAAAATAGATAAAAGAAAGGCTATTCTAGCTTTCTTTTGGTGGCTGTTAGCTCAGCATACCTTCCTTACCCATTTATGTTTAAGTCTGTAGGTAAAGTGAATTTTTTGTATAGAACATGCAGCTGTACTGTATTGGTTAATATATTCTGGCAGTGTGGCTTTTTTTAAATAAACAAATTGACATAAAGTAAAAGTTAAATTAAAGAACAGTACTTGAGTCCAAATTTCCTCACATTTACCTGGAAGTCAGCTGGTATACTACACACAATGGACATTGATAAAACACACTCAAAAAACAGCATCTCTTGGGAAAGCATCCCTAGCCACACATTGACGCCATGAAGCCGCATCATGCTCCGTTCCTGTGTTTTGGTGTCAAGTGAAAATGGGAGGAGTGACCTATGGAGTTGTTCTTATAATAATATCCTCTACATGAACCAAAATCATAAGAAAGGCTTTAATTCATAGAAGAACTACCTTGCTATGCGATTGCCATACTCCGTGTCTTGGTGCATTTTATTCTGAATTTTTCATCACACGAGTCGAGTCAGTCACATATAAAATGCATTCATGTCATCACTCAATTTCGGTGCTAGATTCTCTCTCTCTCTCTCTCTCTCTCTCTCTCTTTTTTTTTTTTTTTTTTCATTTGCCTTCTTTGTGACCTGCTGGAACTGAATTGCTAGACAATGAAACATGGATTTGTATGACATGACAAATAAGATGGACGCAGAAGGTGATCATGATTGCAAGAGGCAGTAGTGTATCATTACAGAGAACAACACTAAAAACCCACCAAGGGTAGTAATTGTCAAGGTAGAAAATTACTAGATACATATCGCTCAGTATCGCCACTCTCTGAAAAATGCCATTAACTCTATTTTCTGTTACTTGTATATTAATACTCTTTGTTCTCTTTCATGAGCAAGACTATTATTGATCTATCTATTCTTTTGGATTAACAGACCAATACACAGTGAGGCTTTCACAAACATCTAACTCTGTTTCATTTTCATTGTTGGAGTCACAGTGTGTCAAAACTTACTACCAATCTACGGGTAGAAAAAATATGGAAAGCTATATTCTCTCAGAAAGTCTAAAACTTATTTTTTTAATTTCCCTAAGGCAAGGAAGAATAAATAGCTATACCCTGAGGTCTAGTGGCATAGCTCCAACTTCTGACTTAACAGCCATGACTGTAAAATTTCTTTGAAGAGTTAGGCAGGATATTTTAAAAATGCAAATATGTTATTCTACTGCATGACTTTCTTTATTATTAATAATAAAATGTTTCTTAAATTTATCTTTGAATAAAATTGGTATCCTAAGTCAAACTCCCATGATCACACCAAACTGAGACTTGTATGAATTTTTTTCCTCTATAAAAGAGGTAGTGAAGTCTATGAAGGTGTAAGAATTACCAAGCCATCAGCATTTGTGTTTCTTCATCAAATGGGTCTATTTTAGCCTTTTGTTCAAAAAGAACATTTTTCCTGAACACTGTAGTGTATATACATTGATCAGCCATGCTATATGTTTATAAATATGCTGTCCTTTGTAGCTGTCATTTAAAAGATATGGTCAGTTAAAATACTTTTGCAATGATTACTTGATTTAATGCTAAGATATTTTAAATCTCTGGTCTCTATAATGACTACCTCTATTTTGGTCCTTAAATTTAATAAAAGTGGTAAAGAGATAGTTGCAACAAGAAGATATATATCCTTAAGACAAACCAACCTTAGAAATTCGAACTGTAGGATCCAACATGGTGGCATTGACCACACACTATGACTAGCAGGACTGAGACTAGGGACTAGGCTGGCAGCTACAGACCACAAGACCTGAGGATCCCTCAGTGAGAGGGGTCTACATGGTATAGAGCACAGGTGGGTCTGGCCTCCGGCCACCCAACTGGTCCACGGAGGGTGGGTGCCCAGTCCCCAGAGCCTGGAGAAGTACTTGCCTGTGAGCTGCATCTGTGTTCTATATCTCAGACTCTGTAGCTGGGCCTGAACTGTGGGCAGTAAAGCACCAGTGACTGGATCTGCTGGCTCAGCGGAGAACCCAGGAGAATGGGTGGATCAGATTACCCTGCCAGTCGACAGAAAGCCCCAGGGCCTGAGCAGACATAACCAAGTTCACCAAAGCCTAGCCAAAAGCAGTCTATCAGTGTACCTGCACTCTCTCCCTCTCTGACTGAACTGTGAGCTACAGAGCAGGAGCTTCTCTGTCTGCTGGCCCAGGGCAGAGCACAGAATGTGCATCTGGGATAGATCTGACTTCAGATCACCCCACAGGTCCACAGAGGGACCCAGGGCCCAGGCGGACAAGGGCACATTATCCAAAGTCCAACCAAATGCCACAGCCACACTCTCAGGAACTGAACCAAGGTATCAGAGCCTGGGAGGGCACAGGCATGTGCTCCAAAGTGCAGGCAAATGCAGGCTATTGTGCTGTACCCACACGCTCTCTCTCTGACTGAACCAAGGTCCCAGGGCCCCTGTGGGCATGGGCAGGCTCTCCAAAGCCCAGCCAAACACAGATTAGGGGCTGTACCTGCACTTTCTCTCAGACTGAATCTTGGGATGCAGAGCACCAACATCAGAGTCTGCTGTCCCAGTGGGAATCCTAGCGTGTGGAGCAAAGTTGCCCAGAGCTGAACCCAAGTAACCTGCCTGATGTAGGGAAGGGTTCTCTGATCCCCATAAGCGAGCAGTCTCAACCAATAGACACTCACCTATGAGTTGCTCTCAAAGCTCAATGAAGGACATCAGAAACAACCATCCAGTGTCAGAAACAGCAAGATGACTAAAGGACAGAATAAAAAACACTAACAACAAAAGCCAAAATAATATGGCATTTCCAGAACACAATTATCCCAAAGCAATCAGCCCTGGAAACCCAAACACAACTGAAGTACGAAAGATAATCTCAAACACTTCATAATGCAGATAATAATGGAGGAAATGAACAAAATCCATAAACAAGTACAGGAAGATACAGACAAACAGATTGAGGACCTTAGAGAGGCATGGCAGAAGCCTGTAGAGAAGAAATGAAGAAATCATGGAAAATGCAAACAATCAGTTGAAAGAAATAAATAAAATGGTTCAAGATCTGAAGATGGAAAGGGAAACAATGATAAAAACACAAAAGAAGGCCTGGAAACCTAAGAATAATAGAAATTCAGGAAAGAGAAGATACCTGGCTCCAAGACCCAGAAAATATTTTCAACAAAATCATAGTAGAAAAATTTTCCCAATTTAAAGAAAGAGATACATATAAACATACAAGAGGCCTACAGAACACCAAGTAGAGTAGACTAGAAAGGAAAATCCTCTCATCACATAATAATCAAAACACAAAATGTACAGAACTAAGAAAAATATTAAAAGCAGCAAGGGAAAAAGGCCAAGTAACATATACTGGCAAATCTATTGGAATAACACAAAACTTTTCAGCAGAGACCATAAAAGCCAGAAGGGCCTGTATATAGGTCTTGCAAATCCTAAGAGACCACAGATGCAAGTCCAGACTACTATTAGGCAGCAATTTTTTCAATAACCATAGGAGAAAACAAGATATTCCATGACAAAAACAAATTCAAACAGCACCTACCCACAGATCCAGCCCTGCAGAAGTAACTAGAAGGAAAATTCCAACCCTAATTGAGTAACTACAACCAGGATAACCCAGAAAATAGATAACTTCACTTTAACAAAACAAAAACCAAACATACACACAAACACACTACCACAATCAACATCAAAATCAAAGGACATAACAATCACTGATAATTAATCCCTCTCAACATCAATGGTCTCAACTCTCCAATAAAAAGACACAGACTAACAGAATGGATACATAAGCAAGATCCAACATTCAGTTGCATTCAAGAAACACATCTAAGCCACAATGATACATATTACCTCAGGGTAAGAGGCTAGAAAAAGTCTTCAAAGCAAATGTACAGAAGAAGCAAGGTGGTATAGCCATTCTAATATCTAATAAAATAGAGTTTCAACCAAAATTAATCAAAAGAGATGAGGAAGGACTTTATACTCATCAAAGGAAAATTCAACCAAGATGACATCATAATTCTGAACATCTATGCACCCAATACAAGGCACCCACATTTGTAAAAGAAACACTGATAAAGCTTAAACAACTAATTGATCCCTATACATTAATAGTAGAAGACTACAACACCCCATGTTCACCAAAGGACAGGTCAATAAACCCAAAGCTAAACTGAGAAATAATGACAGTAACCGATGACATGAATCAGATGGATCTAACAGATATCTACAGAACTTTTCACCCAAACACAAAAGATTATACCTTCTTCTCAGCACCTCACAGGTCCTTCTCCAAAACTGATCACATAGTAGATCACAAAGCAAGGCTCAACAAATACAGGAAGACTGAAATAATGCTTTGTATCCTATCAGATCACCATGAACTAAAGCTGGACTTCAACAACAACAGGAATAACAAAAAAGCCTATACACACATGGAAACTGAACAACCCTAATAAAGAAAGAAATTGGGGACTTCCTAAAATTCAATGAAAATTAAGGTAGAACACATAAACTTATGGGACACATTGAAAGCAGTGCTAAGAGGAAAGTTCATAGCACTAAGTGCTTTCATAAAGAAATTGGAAACATCTAATATAGGCAACTTAATGACACATATGGAAGCCCTAGAAAAAGAAGAAGCAGAAACACCAAAGAAGAGTAGACACTGGAAATAAGCAAACTCAGGACTGAAATCAATAAGTTAAAAACAAAGAGAACAATTTAAACAATCAACAAAACCAAGAGCTGGTTCTTTGAGAAAATTAACAAGATAGACAAATCCTTTGCCAAAATAACTAAAAGGCAGAGAGATACTATCCAAATCAACAAAATCAGAAAAGAAAAGAAAGACATAACAACAGACACTGAAGAAATACAAAGAATCAATAGATCTTACTTCAAAAGCCTATATGCCACAAAATTTGAAAATCTAAAGGAAATGGACAATTTTCCTTGTTCATATATTCCACTTGCCAAAGTTGAATCAAGATCACATAAACAAATTAAATCATCTTATTTCTCCTACAAAAATAGAAGCAGTCATCAAAAGTCCCCCCCCCCCAAAAAAAAGCCCAGGGCTAGATGGTTTCAGCACAGAATTCTACCAGAGCTTCAAAAAAGAGCTAATACTGATACTCTTCAAACTACTCCACAAAATAGAAATGGATGGAACATTACCAAACTCTATGAGGCCACAGTCACCTTGATACCTAAACCTCACAAAAATCTCACAAAGAAAGAGAATTTCAGACCAATTTCTCTTATGAACATTGATGCAAAAATACTCAATAAAATACTCACAAACCGAATCCAAGAACACATCAAAGATATCAGTCACCATGACCAAGTAGGCTTCATCCCAGGTATGCAGGGATGTTTCAATATATGGAAATCCATCAATGCAATCTACCATAAAAACAAACTAAAAGAAAAAAAACCCACATGATCATCTCCTTAGATGCTGAAAAAGCATTTAACAAAATCCAACACCCATTCATGTTTAAGTCTTGGAGAGATCAGTGATACAAGGCACACACCTAAATATAATAAAGGCTATATACAGCCAGCCATTAGCCAACATAAAATTAAATGGAGAGAAATTTAAGAAAATTCCACTAAAATCAGGGACTAGACAGGGCTGCCCACTCTCTCCCATATCTTTTCAATGTGGTACTTGAAGTTCTAGCTAGAAAAATAAGACAATAAAAGGACATGAAGGGATTCCACATCAGAAAGGAGAAAGTCATATTATACCTATTCACAAGTCATATGATAGTGTATATAAGTGACCCAAAAAATTCCGCTTGAGAACTCCTACAGCTGATAAACACCTTCAGCAAATACAAAATCAACTCAAAAAAGCCAGTAGCCCTCCTGTATATAAATGACAATCATGCTGACAAAGAAATTAGGGAAACTACACCCTTCATAAAACCTATAAACAATATAAAGTACCTAGGTATAACTCTAACTAAGCAAGTGAAAGACTTGTATGAAAAAAATTCAAGTCTCTGAAGAAAGAAATTGAAGATGATATCAGAAGATGGAAAAATCTCATGTTTGTGGATTGGGAGAATCAACATAGTAAAAATGGCCATCTTACCAAAAGCCATTTACACATTCAATGCAATACCTATCAAAATCTCTACACAACTTTTTAAAGACCTTGAAAGATCAATTCTCAATTTCATATGGAAAAACAAAAAACCTAGAATAGTTAAAACAATTATGTACAATAAAAGATCCTCCAGCGGAATCTCCATCCCTGATTCCAAGCTATATTATAGAGCAACAGTAATTAAAACAACATGGTACTGGCATAGAAATAGGCTAGTTGATCAATGGAACTGAATCAGAGACCTAGAAATAAATCCACACACCTATGGACACTTGATTTTTAACAAAGAAGCCAAATCTGTACAATGGGAAAAGGACAGCATCTTCCAGAAATGGTGCTGGTATAACTGCATGACTACATGTAGAAAAATGTAAGTAAATCCATATTTATCACCATGCACAAAAGTCAAGTCCAAGTGGATTAAAGACCTCAACATAAAGACAGAAACACCAAATCTGTTAGAAGAAAAAGTGAGGAAAAGCCTTGAACTCATCAGCACAGGAGAAAACTTCCTGAACAGAACACCAACAGCCCAGGCTCTAAGGCCAACAATTACTAAATGGAACCTTATGCAACTGAAAAGCTTCTGTAGGGCAAAAGATACTGTCAACAGAACAAAGTGACAGCCTACAGATTGGGAAAAGATCTTTACCAACTCTACATCTGATAAAGGGTTAATATCTAAAGTACATAAAGTACTCAAGAAATTAAACACCACCAAACCAAATAATCCAATTAAAAAAAGGGGTTCAGAGTGAAACAGAGAATTCTCAACAGAGGAATATCAAATGGCTGAGAAACACTTAAAGAAATGCTCAACATCCCTAGTCATCAGGAAAATGCAAATCAAAATGACTTTGAGATTCCATCTTCCACCGTATATGCTGGTGAGGACACGGAGAAAGGGGAACATTCCTTCATTGCTGGTTGGAGTGAGAATTTGTACAAACCACTTTGGAAATCAATCTTGTGCTTTCTCAAAAAATTGAGAATAGGGCTACCTCAAGACCCAGCTATTTCACTCCTCGACATATACTTAAAAGATGCTCTACCACACAAGGACATTTGCTCAACTATGCTCATAGCAGCCTTATTTGCAATAGCTAGACATCACTCAGTCGAAGAATGGATAAAGAAACTGTGCTACATTTACACTATAGAATACCATTCTGCTATTAAAAACAAGGAAATCTTGAAAATCAGGCAAATGCATGGAACTAGAAATGATCATTCTGAGTGAGCTAACCAAGACCCAGAAAGACACACATGGTATATACTCACTTATAAGTGGATATTAGCCCAACATGGATGTCCTCTGAGAGTCTTCACTCATCGGGGGTTTGGGAAAGATGCTGGCACTCACTACTGGACTCCAGGTGAAAGAGGTATGGAAGGCTGGGGAGATAGAACCCAGAGGGTCCAGGAGCCCCACAAAAAGACCATGAAGGCTGGAGGATCTGGACCCCGCCACACCATCCAGTTATTAAAACATAGATTCTAGGAACCTTTCATATATGCCCAGGTATGGGCTCTCCCCATACCCGCTGTGTTGCCCCAGTGAAGTTACTTAAGTCCTAAGTTCAGTGTCTGTGAAATGGGTGCAGCAGTAGTTTCTACCTCAGCATTTTTGAGAGCACTAATGAACTGTGTGTCAAGCGTCTGAACATTTGTTGGTGCAGAATGATTCCCATAAAAGGTGTCACTTTGCTTATCTCAAGAATCTTAAAGACCTTGGCAGACCCCTGAGGTGTCACTGCATTTCACAGAATAACTGCAATGGCCCCTGCATCGAGCATCTTAGAATGCTGGCAGGCCCTTTAATTGCGAGCCTTCACAACAGTGGTGCGCTCTACAGCATCCCATTTTGAAAAGGAATTGTTATTCTTGCTGCTCACCTCATTCTTGTGTGCATTGCCTGGGCTTGTGTGCATCTCCTGATCCTGACACGCTGAAGAACACTCATTAATACTGAGGAAATTTAAATATGTACACAGAGTTTTTTGAATGATAAATGTCATTGGAGAGCTCAGAGGCAAATTGCTCCCCTGGCATGGGGAAGGCCATGATTTCAAATTTGGTAACGCAATAGCTATGATATTGATGATGATGTTGGTGTTGACAATGACGATGATGATGATGACGATAATGAGGATGACAATGGTGATGATGATGATGATGATGATGATGATGATGATGATGATAATAATAATAATAATAATAATAATAATAATAATAAGAAGAAGAAGAAGAAGAAGAAGAAGAAGAAGAAGAAGAAGAAGAAGAAGAAAGAAGAAGAAGAAGAAGAAAGAAGGACAAGGAGAACTTAAGTCAGGACACACAGGCTCATTGTACCCAAACTACAGTTTGATGATAAGGGACTTTTCATTCTGAATCAGAAGACTTAAAAGTTCTTAAATAGATATCTTTCTGTGCCTTACAATGTCTTCACTCAAATGCATTGCATTTGCCTGTGTACTTAAGCACAACAGAGTGTTCTTTTTGAGTAGATTTATCCCGTATGACAGATCAGCACCAAGAATAAAAATTAAATCAACGAGCTGATAATGTAAAAATGCCAACACACCACATATGCGTAAAAACAACTCAGTGCTTAAGAAATGCTAAATAAAATCAAATCTGATGACTGCTAGCAACCTTCTGCTGACGCAGATATTTCTTTAGAGGGGCCATAAAAAACCAGGCTTTTCTCTCAATGAGACGCAAAGGATTTCCAAGCTTGCAATTTCTTCCTGACATAATAAAGTATGAAAACAAAATCTAATTTAAATATTTATGCCTTCACTTTATTTAATGCCGTGGTGCTGTGACTGTAGGTGTTTTACTTTGATGACTTTCTGTGCTTCTTCGTGCTGTAGAACAGTTAAAATGACAGCCATCTTCAGAGGTGCTATGAGAGCGCACTGTTGCCAAGTGTTGCTTTCTTCCTTTGAAAGATATGTTCTGCTACTAATGCCCCCTGTCAAACACATGATTTGTTTTTGAAATGGGAAAAACATTAATGAGGCACACAGTCTGGGACTCAGTCTCCCTTCCACCTTGCTGCCCTGTGGAAGTAGAGAAGTGGTGCGATCATGCGACCAAATTTAACACCTCAGCACAAATCTGAAGAAAGTAATTTGTTCCCTGCACTTTGTTATGGTCAAGAAAAATCAACTGGATGACAACATTGAAAGAACAATGTCGGTAAAAATACACATAAAATAATACAAATGTACTTTGCGTTTCTGGCATTTGACTAGACACAGCTGATAAATGAGCTTATTTGAAAACTGTTCTCATTAGAAGAGGAAAAAGGCGATCTCCTGAGTAGAGTGCACACACACACATACAATAGTATTTTTTTATTAATTTGGAATAGAGAAACAGCCATTTCATATCAAGTATCATAGTACACTGATAGGCTAACCTCACAGGGCTTCTCCTTGCCTCTCATTCAAATAGCACACATTCACAGACAAATATGCACATCTATGTGACACATGCACACAAACAGAATACAGGTTCTGCAAACATTGGGTACACCCGAACGGTGACAGTGAATCACACAGTTTGTCACCTGATGGAATCCATGCTGCATTTGTCAGGGATGTCCCAGCATTTTACAAGTTCTTTTTTCCTTTCTTAAAGACCAGTCTTATAAAGGAAATCTCTCATATTAAAAAAATGTGTTTCTTCAAAAAAGAAAACATGAGATGAACTCTTTGTTGTTTTTACTTGCAATTGACAATAAGTTTTCACATAAAATTAATGCAATGAGAGAGGAAGCAGTCTCGATTGAAAAGAAGTGCCAGTCGAAGCCAGGTGATAATTTGGAAAGAGGAAGGGGTGGGATTACACTCCTTCTTTCCTTGGCGTTGGAATCCCACTCATCAGCTTTCCCTCTTTGAACCCCAGTGGTATTTTACCTAAGCTTGCCAAGGTACTCTGTCCCTAGCAAGAAGATTTATCCTTTGAGCTTGGGATGATAGAACACATAGTCCTCAGAGAAGACAGATTTCAGAACTGGCCACTCTTTCCCTCTTGTGGTTTAAACAACTGCCCTTATAATTTACTGGTTCCTTGTGTAGAGGGCCCTAGTGAAAATAGAGATGGCAATCCCAAGCGCTGTGGTGGGTGTTAGCAAACCTTGGGAGGAAGAAGCAGGATGTCCAACTCTGAGGGCGTCCTTGGTGACTTAGTGAGACATGAGAGGAAAGGGAGGGAGAGAGGGGTGGAGGAAAAAAGGTGGTAAGACAATACAGAGCACAAGGTAAACGTTCCAGTGATGGGATTCAGCCTCGGGTTAGTGGATGGCTCAGTCAAGACCCTGGCTCTGCCCTGGATGATGAACTTGCATTTCTGTTGCCTACCACTGAAAATGAACATAAGACAAGCTGTCTTCCATCCACCTAGGCATCAAACATCCAGGAGAGTACATACAAGGTACCCAGCAATGTTAATTATTATTGTGTTAATGAAAGCATAGCCCTCTTTCCTGTGCAGGAGGCATGTCCAAGTTCTAAACTGTAAAATTCCACACCTGCAAGCATAGATTAAAATGCTTCAATATAGGCAAAGCTTTAATTTGTTAAACTCAACAATGTTCCTCATCACATTTTTTCTGAGCACCTTAGGAGTTGAAATTGTATCTTTTCCATTGTACTGAATACGGAGGCAATGCTTTGCTTAATGTAGATGCTTAAAAACATGTTTGATTGATACCACATGGAACTGACTCCTGCTTCTGCTGGGAAATGTTCAAATTAGTAAGAAGCACTAGACTACTTACCTAAATCTCAGTAAGTTCAAAAATAGAATGGATAATAGGAAAGCAGTTGCTCTTCCATATATATAAAGATAAATCTTTTTTTTTTTTTTTTTTTTTTTTAGTTTTGAGCATCAGTATTATTTATGAACTACAGAAATTATTTTAAATAAATAAGAAGTATGTCTCTGGGGAGGGTATCAGATCTGAAGTTACAGGCAGTTGTGAGCTGTCATATGGGTGCTGGGAATTGAACCCAGGTCCTTTGGAAGAGCAGAGAGTGCTCTTAACTACTGAGCAATCTCTCCCTATACTCTCTTTTTTATATGTTCTTAGAAGTTAAAGAAATCTCCTTACATTGACCTTCATGTTAGATACTTCCTAGTGAGATATCTGTATATTGTCCTGACTCCTCAACCACCACCATAACACACACACACACACACACACACAGAGTTAATGACTTAATGTCTTAATTTTAATTTTCAAAAGAAGTTTATAATATGAAATAACTCAAGCATAGTAAGAATTGTGTGTGCTTGCTAGTGTGTGTGTGTGTGTGTGTGTGTGTGTGTGTGTGTGTGTGTGTGTGTTAGAGGGTTGCTTAGAGGGACTAGTGGTCTGTCTTGGAATATGAGCAGGTGGGATAGGATCAGGAGAATATATAAACTTGGACCTTACAAGAACCCAACACAATATCTGCTCAGAAGGAAGATGACGGTCGTTGTAGAGTTCGTGCTCCAAGGTCATGGTGCCACAGTCTCAGGATGGCTGTCAGAGCAGCCAACTAATCTCCTCAGCACTCTGGAATGTAGTCAGGTCTCTCTATCTGCTCCATTGTGTATGTTTGCAATCTTTTTTTCTCCGGGACCTCCATAGCAGTTCTTCTTAATCTCAGCCAGTAACCTGGCTGGATTCAAACTAGGACTTTGAGCTGCTCCTATGCCTCCTCTCTTCCCTGCATTGTCTGCAGCCTTCTCAATGGTCACTTCTTTTCTTGCAGTCTCCGCTTCCCATTCTCCATCTCCAGGCCAACCTTGTCATCTCTCTTTTTCTGCAAACTTGGCTGAGCTCTTCCTTTTCTCCTTTGGCCAGATTGTGGTGGCATGATGGCTGGTGTGCATAAACGCAGTACTCAAGAGACTGGACAGGGGTTTGCTGCTCAGCACTGTATGGTCAAAGCCTGATAGTGAACACTTGGAATCCCAGCACTCAGAAGGTAAAGGCAGGAGGACCAGAGATTCAACACCCTCTTTGACCTCATCGCAAAGCTCTATCAGACCCTGTTGCAAAACAAGACAAACATGAACTAATAACAATGACAGAAATGTGTAACAGATGACACCAGAGAGTAATGAGAGGATGACAGTGCGAACTCTACAGAAAACATGGGACAGAGTCTTCTAGAACTTAGGGATGGACTCTTCCAAGGATTCTGCTGATCACAAAGAGCATGTGTTAAAGAAAGCGCTGTCTAGAGTCTCAATAGTAAATCCTCAATTCCCATGCCTGTGGCTATTCCCTTTTAAGGAACCTATCTTAAATGGGAACAAAGAAGCCTCCAATTGAATTTATAATTGTCGTTATGTTATGGACATAAACAGATCTCAATTTTTAAAAAATCAGTTGAAAAGAATCTGTCATCCTCAGTATGAAAAACTAAAAAGAAGAATATTTTATTCTCCATGACAATAGTTTTCACACAAACACACACACACACACACACACACAGACACACACACACACACACACACAGACACACACACACACACACATTCTTTTAGAATTGATTTAAATAAGCCCATTCAGTTTAAAAGTCAAATTAAATTAAAAGTATATGTCGGGTTATTTTTCTTTCCAGCTGAACTGAAAGGAAAAATGTTCTCTTTAGTTCTCAATGAGATTTTATTAAACAGTAACTTATGACACAAAAGATCAGATACTTTTTTAAAAGAAACTCTAGATTTGCTATTGTATTAAACGAATTTAGGTAAAAACTTTTGAGTTATAGAGATTTCTTTCAAGGTTTTCCTAAAAGAATTTATTCTAGTTGCAATTTCTGTTCATGTGACAAAACACTGACCAAAAGTAACTTAGGAAGGGAAGGGATTTTACTAGTTATAGGCAGCAGTCCCATAACTAAGGGACAGGAAATCGAGGCAGGAATTGATGTAGAGGCCATGGAGAAATGTTGCTCCCTGGCTCAGTTTCCATGGCCTGCTCAGCTTGCTTTCTTATTGAACCAGGACCACTTCTTCAGGCATGACATCCTCCCACATCAATCATAAATCAAGAAAACGAGCTACAGACATGCCCACAAGCCAATCTGATGGAGGCAAGTCCTCTTTCCCAGTGTCTAGTTTGTGTCAACTTGACAAAAAACAAATCTGTACAGAACTCAATTTAAACAAAACGGAAGAAGAAAAATAATAGATTAGATAGGCAAGTGGAATACAAAAGTTATTGCTATGAATGAAACTTAATATCTGAAAGAGGGCTTGAGTAAGCAGAGAGGCAAAAGTAAAAGTCACGAGAAGGTCACTGTCTGCGCTTCAGTTGTGGGCGTTTGTTTTTTACTTTTTAATCATGTATCTTGGAATTGTGGTCTGAGCTTGTCTTAATGAGATTGTTTTCTGCTGCCCACTTAGGTGATGCAGCACTTGGGTGTAGCTAATTTAGCCAGTGCCCTCTAGAGATGCTCTTTTCGAGCAGAGATTAACGAAGGCCAACACCATTCCCCTTCATCATCTCCTTCTGGTAATCTCAGTGGCAGCGGCTTGTATGGGTTGCTGATGGGCCCTAGCTTCACAATACATTTGAACAATCACGGTCAGAAGGAGACAACAGCTCACTGGGCATAGAGAATAAGACTACCATCTACCACATGGGAATCTGGTCTTGCTTAATAGTGTGCCTTGTTAATGAAACTCATTATCGTCTTACTAGTACATTTACCATCCCTCAAATTGCTTAGGTCTAAGCTTTCTTTTTTAAAACTACCACTCCATTTATTTCATTTCAGAAAACCTGAAAATTTTTACTTCTGATAAATGGACATACTGTTAAAAATGGCTCCTAATGATTTATTGTTAAATTTGTTGATCATTATATAACTCGCCCTCATCAGAGAAACTTTTTTTTTTTTTTTTTTTTTTTTGCTATTTTATACCGAGACCCACAACTGGTCAACATGCAAGAGTAAGAGACAGTGGATTTCTTATCCATCAGTGGATGTCTATTATCACATCTGTCTCTATGATATTCAGGTATCTTCTTTGAAAGGAAGACGAAAATATTGTAAGAGGCAGAGGTGGCAGATGACTTCAAGTAAATAATGTTTTATAGGAACAACAGGACAGTTGCACATATGAACTCAGTGGTCATCACATACACATGTACACGAATGTTGGCAAGCTCAAGGCAGCCAAAAAGTCTAGCACATGGGTGGACAGATCTTCAGATAGGATACTCCTAATCTGAAGAGCTATTGGCATTGAATAGTGGCTGGAAGATAGTTTTATTTTATGGTGAACCCCTCTCCCACTTCCGTGTGCTGACCACATTCCAGGGCAGGCCCTAACCCCACCATTACTTTGACAACACACATTGAACTTAAATGGATTTTTTAAAAAAAAGCAAACACAGAGTTTGGTGGATAGGGAGGATGGGTGGATCTGAAAGGAACTGAGGGGTTACTATGATTAAAGTATGGTGTGTGAAATTGTCAGAGAATTCATTGAAGTATTACTGTTAAAATATTTGTTCTTAAACAAAATATAAGAGAACCAATGGATTTGTGAAACAAAACTCAGATTTCACAGTCAAGGGAGCTAATCTAACTGAGGACATTTAGTATATTCACCAAAGAAATGATTTCATTTATTTGATTAACTTACTTATTCACTAACCTGTTCATTCAAAAACACTTCCCTCAAAACCTACATCAATCTTTCAAAAGCCTTCTGGTTCACCTCCTACTGTGAGCTCTGTATATCTTATTTTTCATAAGGTGAATTAATAATCACAACAAGGCTAACCATAGGAAAGCCCCTTAGTATTTTCTTGGCAAATATTTTTTGGGAATGGAAGCATAAGCCCAAGCAACCGAGGGGAAAACAGGTGCACCAACATCAAACCCAGAAAGGTTTTCACAACAAAGGAAATGACATCAAAAAGAAAAGAACAACTCCGAAATGACATAAAATATTTGCAAACTGTATATCAGATGAAAAGTAATAAAGTAATATATGAGTAAATTGTTTAACTCAGTTGCATCAAAAGCAACATACACATTATCAAAATTAAGCAAAGAACACAAAGCAGTGTAAAAAAATAAATATTTTTCCTAATATGTATAAACGGCCAACAGGCAAATGAAAAAGTAAACATCAGTTGTCATCAGGGAAATGCAAATCAGGATGACAGTATCACTTCATGCTTGTGGGGATGGCTCTTAGCAAAAAGACAAGACACAACAAATGTTAGGAAAGGTGTGGGGGAAAGGGATCCTTTCTGTATGCTGCTAGTGAGAACGCAAATCCTACTGCTGCAAAAGAAAACAGCAAACGGTGTTTTGAAAAATAAAACAGTAACACCACATGGCACTATAATCTATTTCTGGGTGTATATGCAAAGGAAATGAAAACAAGATTTCAGTGAGATGCCTACATCTCCATTGTCATTGCAGCATTACTCACAATATCCAAACTACAGAATCAGCCCATATGTCTATCCGTGAATAGACAGATAGAGGAAAACTGTGTATGTGGTAGAACATTACTTATCTATAAGAGGGGATGGGCTGCATGACAGTTCAGTTGATAAAATGCTTGCCTTGCAAGCGGGAGACCTGGACCCTATTTTTTTTTTTAAAGCCAGTTTCAATAATACCTACTTGTACTCTCAATGCTTGTAGATCAGAGAAAGACACATCCCCAAGCTTACTGAGAAGCCAGGCTATAGCCTACTGGTAGGTTCCAGGTCAGAGACAAACTTATCACCATAACACCACATACATAATAACACAGGCTACCCTCTGGCTTCCAAGCACACATACACACATGTGCACCACACAATATATTGAAATGCACACCCATAAAAGAAAGAAAATTCTGTCATTTACAATCACACGAATAAACCCAGTGTATATTATATTAAGTGAAATAAATCAGGCACAAAACAATAATCAAACACATTTTAAAATATGCTTCCTTCGGGGCTGGGGAGACGGTTCAGGGGTTAAGAGCACTGGTTGCTCTTCCACAAGTCCTGAGTTCAATTCCCAGAAATGGCTCACAACCATCTCTAATGAGATCTGGTGTCCTTTTCTGATGGCAGTCACACATGCAGGCAGAACATTGTATACATAATGAAGAAATAAATCCTTTAAAAAAAATGTTCCCTCAGGTTTGAAGACTCTTGATGGATGAACCCACAGAAACAGAAAGTAGAATAGTCATGAGGAGCTGGCCTGTGGAGTAAAACTAGCTGCCCTTTCTCATTCTGTGAGGAATACCATGAAAGGCTAGAGAGAAAAGGCAGACCGAAGGTGGGGACATCACTGGCACAAGCTAGAGACTTGTGACAGGGTAGGGTCCAGGGAGGATATGGGGATGTCTCTAGCTGAGCCTCCTACCATTTAGGGGACATGGATACTGAGGAGGCCACTTTCTAGCCAGGCAGGATCTATAGTGGTGGGAGGGAGGGGAACACCAATCCAACTACAAAACCTTCAAGCCAAAATTTACGCGTACAAGATACACAGAGATAAAGATAGAGACTGAGAGGGAAGGTCCAACCAATGCCTGGCCCAACCTAAGACCCACGCCATGGGAGAGAGCCAACTCCTGACACCAATAATGATACTCTGCTTTGTTTATGAGCCTAACTTATCCATTCTCTGAGAGCGCTCCCCTCCCCCTGCCGTAGCTGATCAAATCAGATGCTGAGTCTCACAGCCTAGCATTAGGCAGAGTTCAGAGAGTCCTGTGGAAGAGTGGGGGTGGGGGTGGGGAAGAGTAGAAGGAACTGGAGGAAAAAAGAATGTAAGAAGAAGACCAACTATGAGTCAACTTAGACCCATGGGGGCTTACAGAGATGGACGCACCAGCCAAAGAGCATGCATGGACTGGCCCTCGACCCCCTACACATATGTAACACACGGGCAGTTTGATCTTCACGTGAGCCCTCTAGTAAGCTGAGCGGGTGCTTTCTATGACGTGGAGGCTGTTGCCTGCTTTCGATCACTTCGCCCTCTCCCAGCCTGCCTTTCCTGGCCTCAGTGGGTGAGAGGGAACCCAGTCCTGAGGTGACTTAATGAGCTGGGATGGGTTGGTAGAGGGGAGGCTCCCATTTTCTAAGGACAGGGGGGAGGGGGAGAAGGGAGAAGAGGTGAGAAGGGAAGAACCGGCAGGAGAGGAGGGAGAAGGCTATGACTGAGATGTAAAGTGAATATACAAATTAAATATAAGTTTTAAAAGAAAAAAAAGTTCACAAATAAAAAAATCACACCTAAGTCTAGGATTGGGTCCATCTTGCCTAATTGCACAGAGCACCACTCAAAGCTCACTTTCTGATCCTTAGTGCCGCCTAAGTGCCTTTCCCCTGCACTGCCTTTGTGTAGATTGCCTCTTGTTCCCAATTCTCCCACTCGGAGACTGCGATGTACAGTTTAGAATCTAACCATTTCCTCCCGTAGACTTCTCTGTACCACACGTGAGTCTTGCCTTAAGCATTCGCTCTTGAGGAGGGAGTTTATGCCTTGTTTAGTGTTCCTCTTGGTGAGAGCTGAAGGCATGAGTTTAGGAAATTCATGATGTACACTCACCAAGTGGTGGGCTTAAAGGCTCCAAGGCATTGCTACTGAAAGAAAGGCTGACGGGAGAGATTTTCATAAGGCACGTCACCTCCGCTGAGGATTCCTCCTGAGCGAAAGTGAAGCCACTTGTGAGAATTCACCATATTCCTCTTGTTGTTGTTGTTGTTTCTGGGAAGACAGGGAGGAAAGGCTATAGGAGGCAGAAGAGATTGGAGGACCGCAGGAGAACAAGGCCCGCTAAGCAGGGCTCACATGGGCTCACAGAGACTAAAGCAGCAAGCACGGGTCCGTCCTGCCTGGGTCTGCACCAGATCCTCTGCACAGACGCTATGGCTGTTAGCTTGCTGTTCTTGTGCGACTCCTAACAGTGGCAGCAGGCGTGTCTCTGACTCCTGTGACTGCTCTTAGGACCCCTTTCTTCCTGGCAGGTCACCATGTCCAGCCTTGATATGAGCGCTCTTACCTTCTCTTGTCCAGCTGTGATCTCTTGGAGGCCTGCTCTGTTTTGAGGAGGAAACAAAGAGGAAGTAGATTTGAGGGAGAGGGGAAGTGTGTGTGTGTGTGGGGGGGGGGCATGCTAGGAAGAGTGAAGGAAAGGGAAACTGTAGCTAGGATGTATTGTATGAGAAAAGAATGTAATTTCAAAAGAACACATTTAAAAGTAGAGACCCATTGAGTATGACTTTACACAATAAATAGTTTTTATATTTTCTCTTCTCTTTAATAATCTTTGTTAGGACAATGTAGAATATTCATTTACCCGAGTCCCTATATTATCCATCAAAGAATAGTTGGTGCATTTAAAGGAGTTAGGAAAAACATAATGAATAATTATTTTAAGGAAATTATTTTAGAATTAAAGAAGAGGGAACACATTTCTACAATAACAGTCAAAATGAAACACTCTTCAAAACAGTTATCTAACAAAAAATTTTAATCTGTTTAAAATATAAGCTGAAGGCACAAAGAAATGGTTGAAAATCAAGTAAGTTGGAGCCTAAAATAAAAGTTGGAATCTACCTAAGACAAAATAAAATTTAATAACACCTGAGGTGGGTATAGTGGCACTTGGGAGGCAGAGAGGGATTACATGTGCCTGAGGTCAATTTGGGTTGTGTAGTAAGTCCCAGGGCCGTTTGGACTACAGAGCAAGGCCCTATCTCATGAAAAAATAAATAAAATTAATAAGAAAACTTTTCAAAAGAAAATTGTCACCATGACAATTTTAATAAAGTTGTGTCTGGCAATGCCCATCTCTTTATTGTTAATAATTTCACGGCTTCAAAAGAGAGCATGACAGTTTTTAAATTCGTTTCTTCTTTAACTTTAAGATACATTGCCCTATTCAAAAGAATTTAAAATGATGTAGAAGTGACATTTCATGCTTGTGGAAAACATCAGGATCTCAGAAACGAGTGTGTGTGTGTGTGTGTGTGTGTGTGTGTGTGTGTGTGTGTGATGTATTCTTCAAAGATTAATGTGATATAACAATAAAGAGTCACTGAAGGAAGGAGGGGTGGAAATAGCAGGTATTCTGTTAGGCCAGGACAGGATGATGTGCAACTCTGAATGGAAGTCTCAGTAGACTAAACAAAGACACTGAACAAGGACTAATCCCCTGCTTCTTCCTCATGCACATTCTGTGTCCATGGGTTGGGGGAGGTCAATCCCCCATTTTCTCAGGTATCCATCTGAAAGGTCATTTGTAGCACGGTGAGCAGTGCTCTGATTGTAAAAGGAGTCAACCAAAGAGTATTGCAGGTAGCTCTTGCTCATATGCCCTTGACTTATGTCTAACTCCATATGCGCTCAGAAGGAGAAGAACTAGAGATAGCCAAGAGCAACACCTTCAAAGAGTAACATAGGTAAAGCTGCAGGAACAGAAAGAACTTGGAAAGCAGAAGAAGCATTCTAGAAAGGAAATGGAGACCTTCTTGATCAATACACTATGAGAAGAAAGAAAAGGATCTCAGGTGGGGCTTTACTACCGGTACCTCTAGTAGATATTTGGAAATCAAAGAAGAAAACGCTAATGGGAAATAAAGAGAGCTGGTGGGCAGAACAAGACACTCCCAAGGCAGTGTGCTGTAAGGCCTAGAAAGACACCTGAGTAAGGATATCCGGAATACAGATGAAAATTAGAAAGCAGAGCTTGCCAAAGAGGAAACAAACATCCTAGGATCACTGACATAGAAATAATGCTTAAACCTATGCAAATTTAACATCAGCCAAGGAACATTATCATGTTGATAAGCCAAGAGCAAGCTCATCTTGTTTCTTTGGCTTTATACTTCTGGGGAATAAAATGACAAAGATCAAAATAATCGCTAGAAGAGGGACATTTTTCTGGAATCACTGTTATTTTAAGGACTGAAATAAGTGGTGGAATTTTGAGTGCTTCAGGAGCCCTTGCAGCTTTTGCATGTCGCTCCTAGAAGGTCACCATGTAAATACAAGGAAGATGCCTGATATCCCCTGAGATAATTAAAAAGTTCCTACTTAACTATGATCCTCAGAAGGGTCTTATAATAGCCTTGTGATTTTTTAAAAAGAGCTTTTCTTTCTCTTGACCTTAGCACATACAGACATGACCTCTTGATAAAAAAAAAAAAAAAAAAAAAGCAACTAATGAGGGAAATGTTTATGAGATTTTTTTAAAAGAAAACTTCCTGAGCAAAGATGTTAGCTCAGAGAACAGGATTTACTCTCTGGGCAGGTAAATCTGAAAGGACTTGCTCCTTGGTTAGCAAGTCCATTCAGCTTCAGAGTAAAGCCAAACGTGAAGTGGAACAGTCTGAGGATGGTTTTTGCAAATTGTCATTAGCATTTGGTTTTGAAATCAGTTTAGCAGGTTAGAACTAGTATTACCAAAGAACATACACCTGGAACTGTACTGCAACACAGTTGTATTTCCTCAAGACAAGTTATGCTGTTAGTTAGTTAATTAGTTAGTTAGTTGACTGTTAGGGCTGTGTGTGTGTGTGTGTGTGTGTGTGTGTGTGTGTGTGTGTGTGTTAGAGAGAAAAATGGTCAGAACTTATAAGCTTTCTTACTAAGAAAATAATTTGACGGCTACTATTAAAGAAAAGTGAAGCAAGAGAAAGCATCCTGCACTGTTGAACAATGAATACATTAGGAAATTCATTAGAATGAGTACCCCATCCTACCCTCCATTTCAGCACAAACACACCATTTTCAGGTCTTTGTTCCCATCTTTTTAAAATAGAGGTTGTCCCTGTATGTTTATGCAGAATTTCAGTGGCCCATTTTAAAATTAATGATATTTTAAAATAGATATTTATCTGACTATGGTTTTCTGAGGTAGAGCCTCTTGGAAATGAAGAGGTGAGGGGAAGGCATTAGGATAGAACTAATGTTTCTATGTTTGAATTGAGAGAGAGAGAGAGAGAGAGAGAGAGAGAGAGAGAGAGAGAGAGAGAGAGAGAGAGAGAGAGAATCCTACAGAGATACATGTGAGTCATCAGAGCATGTGTCATACTCCCAGTCTCTAAAACAAGGAACCAAAGTTGTCTCTTTTGCTTCATAAGTAGCATGTGTCAGGAACCGTGCTATAGTATTTCAGCACTGCCTTAGTATGCCCCATAGCCTTCAACTTCTCCATTCTGTAATTGGTGAATGATTCATCTTTGCCCAAAACTATACTGTTCATACTGGATGTCGACTTTATTCATATTCATCATATACCTACTTAATTCTCCGTTTTTGTCTTTGTTAACTGAGCTTGGGTGTCCTGGGATTTGTTTCACAGTCTTAGCAATGCTACTGCAGTATTGTAGGCTAATGAATATGAAAACACCTTTCATCTCAGAGCTTTAGCACCACACTAAATCTTTCTAATTGACAAGTGGTCATCTCTGTGTCAAAGGGAAGGAAGGCTCAGGAGAAAGGCTGGGTTTCCAGAATTTACCACTGCAGAGGGATCACCAATGTTCAAAGCAGGAATAAATTTTCAAAATGTAACTCCTAATATCATTTAGCTGTATGACACTGTACTGATATTAGATGATAATGTGACACTGAGTTTCTCTGTGTTGGCAAAAGAAAGAAGTCTTGAGGGCCCAATAATTTGACAGCCTGTTCGAGTGTTAGAGTCTTGGAAAGCTTCTTGCCTATTCTTTATCTCGTTCAGCCTAAATATTGAGAACAAATAAGATTAGTACAGAATAACAAATATTGGAGTAAGCTCTGTGCAATATAAATTTGAGCAATGTGTTTTCATCCTTGAAACTGTACGTGTTTTATGTCTAGAGAAAGCAGTTATAAATATGAGCCAAAATGTGTCCTTCCGAACTCTGCTCCCATCGCAACTAAAGAGACTCAAGACCAAGGAAACTTGGAGTTGTGCATACATGCAAATTCACCTTTGTAGAACAATGCTCAATGCCTGCATGCATAACACACACACACACACACACACACACACACACACACACACCCCACCATACACACACACGCACCACCACACAAACACACACACACACACACACACACACACACCTCACCACCACCACACACGCAACACCACACACACACATGCACACACACGCACACACATGCACACGCAAACACACACATACTCATAGCTTCGGGTAGAACTGGTATACTTTAGATAAGACATACAAGAAATGGAGACCGTGGAATAAATGATAGATATGAAAAACTTAGAAAAAAGTTCTTTCATAATGGCTCGTTTGTAACAAACCGGGAGAAAGCATCAGTCCTGTTCTGAAAAGACCCAAAGAAAATGTCAGGCAAGAGTCAAAATACCAAGTCAGTAAGGGCCAGGAAGTTTTCAAGCTTCATCTCTCCTAGATGGACATCACTGAACATAGTGGACAAACTATGTGCATATGACACATCTGTTCAAACAACAAAACTAACCAGCAAGCAGGCCACACAGAGAGGTGCGTTGAGAACAAGAAACATAAAACCTCAGGATTTTCTCTGCATAAGTAACTTTCTCTTAACTTGTAGAAAAACACATGTAGCATAACTATGCCATGGTAGCCATCTTGAGGGCCAGGTTTGGCGCTGTTAATGACCTTGACAGTTCTCTGCACCTAGGATGTTTATGACCTTGACAGTTCCCTGCACCTAGGATGTTGTTAATGACCTTGACAGTTCCCTGTACCTAGGAGCATCACTTACCTCCAAAACCCGTTGCATCCTCTGAGCCCTACCCTCTGCGCTACTGATGCACTATCTCACACTCCTCTCTCCCCTCAGCTTCGTGCAAGCAACATCCTGTTTTCTGTCTCCACGAATCTGATGACTGCAGATATCCCAAACAAGGGAGCCATGCAGCATATCATTATTGATAAAAAGATAAAAGAAATTAAGGAAGCAGAATATAAGTGCAAAACTTACAGGCTTTTAATAAATGTTGAAGGCCATAATTTTCATCATTATACTTTAAGCAGAAATATTTATAGTAGCTCTAATCAAGTACATCTGTCCTTTGCACAGCCAGCCCCCAGCAGTTAAGAAGCTGAATAACTATTTCTATATAATAAAATGCATGTGCTCTCCTGGCTGAATTATTGGAGACCTAGAATGTCAATTCTATGTTAAAGGCATCTTTGCCTCAGTAATCAGGGAAACCATCCATCCATCTACTTACTGACATCACAAAATCAACTGGAACTCTGACTCATTAGATGAACCTGTTTACACACTGCATTATTTCCCAATCAAAAAAAAAATTAAAATGTTGAGAATTTTGAGCTGTGGTTGAGCACTGGTCATATGACTACAGTAGACTAATATTCAAGTGACTGTTACTAAAAAAAAATCAGCAGTGATGTTGAGAGAGAGAAAAAAACATAGTGGGGGAACACACAGTGTATGGAAATGGATCATACAATTAGAAGGCAGGTCACAGGGGTGGGCCAGGTAGCTCAGCTGTTAAGAGGATGCACTGCACTTGCAGAGGACCCAGGTTTGGTTCCCAGAACCCTTATCAGGCAGCTCACGGCAACCTATGGCTCCGGCTCCAAAGTATCTAATTGCACCTTTAGCCCTCCATGGGCATCTGCACTCACATACATGTGCTCATGTGGACACACACACACTTTCTTTAAAAATAAACTTTCAAAAAAATCAGATCATGGGAGGAGACGAAACGCTATTATGAGCTTGGAAAGAGGTAAAAACGAGAAAAAGAATACATGTGGTGGTAAAGCTCAGGAAGAGACTATTTTGGAAGAGGAGAGAGGCCAGAGTGCCCAGGGGTATGGGAGAAGGCAGTGGATGAGGATAAAGGAAAACATAGACATCATAATATCCAATGCAACTCCTGAATGCATGCTGTATTGTACTTTCCATCTTCTCCATTTAATTACATTGATCTCCCTGTCCTGCCTTTAAAAGAACTGTACTGGCTGCCTCTGGATGCCATAGCAAATAGTATCACACCAGGTAGGTTGATAGGCAGATATGTATTACTTTGCATTTCAGGGATAATAAAAGCCCTTATTCAAAGTGTCTGCAGATTTGATTCATGTAAACACTATGAGTAGAAAAAGAAAAAAAAGAAAAACCAGTGCCCATTCCTTTCTCCGTTCTGAGGAGGTCAGAGATGCCCAGGGTTGCTTGGTTTGTGGAAACATCCTTCTTACCTCTGCTGGCATCCCTATGTTTTGCGTATCTTCCTCCATTATACGGCTCAAGCTCAGCCTATCATATGACTTCCTCTTACCTGAAACACGTTTACAAAGTTCTTGTTTTTGGAAAAGGTCACAGTCTCAAATATTGAGAGACTGAAGTTCAAAATGGCTCTTTGAGAGACAGGGGCCATAAAAACAGCTCTCAAACAAAGCTCTGCTTCAGCATCTCACTTTCATCTCCTGCAAGTAACTGCTGTAAATTGGATTTAAACAACCCTTACTTAAGTCACCATTTCAAAGTTTGCTTTGGTTTTGGTTTAACTTGTTACCAACTTTAAAAGGAAAGCTCAATCCGGGTGCAGTGGTGCAGGATTGTAATCCCAGCCCTCAGGGAGGCAGAGGTAGGTGAATTTCTGTGAGTTTGAGACCAGGCTACACAGAGAAACCCTGTCTTAACATACCCCGCCCCCCCCAAAGGAGAGTTCATCTTGACCTAATATGTTCTCAAATTCAAACATAATTACTCTGCACTGGCTGAGAGTATGCTACTGTGTTAAGTGCTCTAAGAAGACTGAACACTGCAGGCAAAAATATAATGGGCTTTGGGCTTTCTTTCCTCCTCCTCCTCTTCCTCTTCCTCCTCCTCCTTCTGCTCCTCCTCCTCCTCCTTCTGTCCCTCCTCCTCCTCCTCATCATCATCCTCTTCATCATCATCCTCCACATGTCTGTGCTAAATTAAGTGCCAACAATATTGCAAGGGCAGTGTCAGGTGATGAGACCTGGGATGCTGTTGTCCATCCAAATGAGCAGTTCAAAACATGCCAGGTCTTTCCCCGGTGTTTTCTTCTCTTCATATTCAAGCCCTGTGCTTTCTCATTTTTGTTACTCCAGTGTGCATCCACAGAGCACACCTGTACACACCTAAGTAGCCAACATTTATAAAGTCATGGGATAAGATGAGAAAGCACAGTCTTGCCACAATTTGCACTTCGAAAGGAAGCACAGATGTCAATAGGTGGACTCAGTAAGCGGGGGAAGACCTGCTGGGCGGTGCAGGGAAACTGGAAAGTTGAGAAATTCAAGCCTGGGATGCCAGCACTCAGGAGGTAGAGACAGATGATTAGAACTTTAAGGGAAACCTCAGCTAAACATCAAGTTCAAGGTAAGCGTGGGTCATCTGATGAAGACAGAGAGACGGGCGGTATAAAGAGGGAAGGGGAGAAATAGTGACAGAGAATTCAAGGTTCTCTAAAGACTAGAACCCATTGTTTGAAAGAGTGAAGTAAAATCAAACATGGCAGCTGTTGTGCATTGCTCTCATTAGCAGAGGGGCGTTCCAGGCCTAGGGTATGTGACAGACTCCAATTCATAACTGACAGGATACGGCACATCCCATACATACAAAGGACCCACAATGGCTGTGGCTCAGATTATGACACAGAAAGGTGGTGATAGATGAGGTTGGGGAAAAATGCAAAGGGAAAATCACAGAACACTTTATAAATAATGTGGCCATATAATTCATCATCCAGACCAGGCCACTTTTGAGACTAAATGGGGGCACTGCTATTAATTAAGCTGGGACAGAAGGCGTGCACCATGGCTGTCCGAGTTACTAGTACTAACTCATATAACATTAGCAAAGCTTGGACTTTGTGTTAAGGTGAACCAGATATACCATGGCACCCTATACAGAGGAGTTTGTTTTGTTTTATTTTGATTTCATGAAATTGCCTCTAGCTGAAGTACAAGAAACAAATGGGAGAAGACTAAATTGCAAGCAAGAAGATCCATTAAAAGAACAAAACAAGACACTGTGATGACTGCTGGCTATTGAGATAATGGTACCCTGAATCATTGTAATGGTTGTGTGAAGACTAAAGGGAAACTGATGAAGTACTGTTAGGCTGACTTATATGATATTACTGAAATTCACCTGTTTTGACCCACAGCATGGAAGCTTCATAAGACTCCCCATAAAGGATTTTTAAGAAAATACATTTTGTTGGTGACAGATGTTAAACATGTAATTGTTACATGATGATAGCAAAAAATGATAAAAGTTACTGAGAGTATTGTCATTATTGGGCTGACTGATATAGACTATACATTAAAATTCAAAACATTGCACATTGAGGATTGCTGAGGATTGCTGCGCCTGCACATTAGGAGAGTGCTTGATTGTTTACGACTCATACATGTCAGCAGAGAACCAACTCTAGGGAATACAACCCCATGAGTGCTCCAAGGCTTTCAAAAATGAAGGTGGGGGAAAGCCAGTATGCCATTAGACTAAGCAGAGAAATGGGGAGTCATTCAGAGAAAGAAGGCAAGCACAGGGCCAATGCTGTAAGTTTCATGAGATGTGTGGCTAAACTTTGATGTCTCTCTTGGTGAACTGCACCTTTACCAGGAACGACTTCTAATATCTACTAAATGATCACAATATACTGGCCATATTGATAAGTTTAATCAGAGGCCAGATGCATGCCTTCCTGCTGTGACATCATGGTTCCACATACACCCCCCCCCCCAATGAATCCAAATTCCACATCAAAGGAGTGATCAGACAGTTGAGATTTAAACTAACTCAGTTTTAAATGAAAGAGTAAAGACTACAGGCACGCACGTTGCCCATCCTCAATATAATTCTTGCCCCCACAATGCCACACAAGTCCCCGTCTTCTGTGTACATTGTAACATACTCAAAACCCTCCCGTTAGGAAGGAGAGAAGACCCAGACTGGAGCAAATTCAATACGGTTCCAATTTTACTTGACTGCTCAAAGCAAAGAGAAGCTGAGTGTCAAGGCTCTGGCTTACCTCCAGCTCTCTGGTGATGGGATGATGTCAGAGCCACTGTAGTCTTGACATCAGGAACTTGTCTATGCTTTGGACATGCCCAGATTTCCCAGGTTGACACTATTTTAGAAGCACTGCCCTAACAGCAGGGACTTCCAAGTTAGAAGCACACTGAAACTATCATTGAAACCAAACCTAGACTACATCGGCACATGAGGAGAGGGAGGTGACTTGAAATCTTTATTTCATAAAAGCAGATTCAAGTGACACGCCTATGACCATGGCACTGCTAGCATGTCCCAGATCATGTATCTAGGAAGCCTAGAAGTCTCCAGGCAAGCTGAATGAGCTTCAGAACTTGCTATTTGCAGATAATGTTTTCTCTTTTGAGCACCTCCAAATCCAATGCATGAGAATACAGAAATTGGCTTGTGACAAAAATGTTGGGTCTCCATTCTCATACTTTATTCCCCAAATGGATTTTTCAGTCCCAGGGCTGATATGCTGCCCACCTAGGGCCAGGGAACAAGGACTGATCCATGAGATGGTCAGGACAAGCACCATCAAATGAGGCAAGTGGAGAAAATTCAACGGCACCGAAGAATGACAGCACCGATAGGAAGTAGAATTCAACCAACATGACTGATCAGCTACCTACCAAGCACACACAAACTTAAATTTTATTGAAAATTGTATTTAGATATGTTTCACTAATGTCTTAGTTAAATTACCCATATACTTTAGAGTTGCAAAGCAAGCATATTATCTCTCCTTGAACACACATGATGGACTAGGGCCAAATGTTGAATTTATCCTCAGTCTCTTCCCTTCATTTATTGTTCCCCCACAAGGAACAATTACAATTTTCACTACAAACATCTAAGTACAGACTTCCTGGGGTTGTTGTTTCTCTCTTCTTCTGTGGCCTCTGAGGTCCATTTTTAAACTATAAAACAACTGGTAGACTCTCTACTTGCATAAACATCATTCCAAATTGTGATACAATTCATGTCAGACAATGTATTTCATACTGGTTAAGTAATACTCCCATCAAATGGAGTTATATAAGACACTACCAAGTTTACCTGCAGGGAATCACACTTCAATAGTTCTCACGCAGCATGAAAGCATTTATTATTATTCAAATATAGAAGAAAAGAAAAGGTTCCAGCTTTTCTGACATTATAACTGGTTTGTGGTAAACTGCTGTTAAGCACAGTCAGTAGGCTGCACTTACTCCACACAATTGGAAGACAGCTTTCACGCTGTTCTGACGAATATGAAGAGAATTAGAAGTGCTCTGGGGAAAATTCCTTCCTCAGATCTCGCCCTATCCTCCCCGAAGTCCTCAAAGAAAACCACAGACCAATCCACAAAGCACAGTAGCAATTAGAGGAGGAAAAATAGATGCGCATGGATTTCAAGAAAGGTAATGAGGTATTTTTTTTC
This sequence comes from Acomys russatus, assembly GCF_903995435.1. NCBI lineage: Eukaryota > Metazoa > Chordata > Mammalia > Rodentia > Muridae > Acomys > Acomys russatus. The sequence goes on along the minus strand of NC_067157.1, from coordinate 27,211,159 downwards.
ATTAGCCTGTCTTGTTCAATGTCCGAGAAGAATGTTTACGAAGTGCCCTTCTTTTGTTCCCTTTTCTTTCCTTCTTTTTAAAATGATAGACAAAATTGTATGTGTTTGTTTTGCAAAACATGAGGTTTGACGTATTCACTGCTGTAAATGTTTGAACACAAGCAAAAGCATGTTAATTTTCAACTTTTGGCCAAATACAGAATAATAGCAATAGCATTTAGGCCAAAGTTCATGTAAAACCAGTGTCTGAAATTAAAGCAATTGGTCTCCTATCTCTTCCTAACCTCTTTCATTAAACAGAATCTGGAAACAAATGTAATGAAGTCTGAAGGCAAAGCTGTTCATGGGATTTATTGTGTGTGTGTGTGTGTGTGTGTGTGTGTGTGTGTGTGTGTGTGTTTCTTACACTTTTATGTGGTATGTATATGTATTTGTGTGTGAAGGCCACCTCTCTGTATACTCTAGGCTAGCTATCACATGAGTTTCTATAAGGTAGGGGGGTTAGCCTGTCTCTGGCTCCCATGTCACCAGGAGTGTTTGGATTACAGACATGTGCTACCACATGTTTATTTTTACCTGGGTTCTGGGGTTCTTAACATGAGATGTAAAGCTTGCCCGGCAAGCATCTCTACCTGCTGAATCACCTCCTAGGCCTGTTATTCATTGTGTTCAAAGTTCTGACTTCTACTTAAAATTGTCTATGGGTAATAATGTTTTACTTAGAATGTCTATCCTGTGATAAAATATCATAACCAGAGGCTTTTGAGGAGGAAAGAGTTCATGTCATCTTAAAGCTTGCAATCCATCATCCAGGGATGTCAAGGTAGAAACTCAAAGCAGGAAGCTGGAGGTAGAAACTGATGCAGAGGCCATTGGGGAACATGGCTCACTGCCTTAATCCTCATGGCATCTTCTTCATACTGCGTTCTTTTACCACCCAGAGCCACCTGCCCGGGATGGCACCAGTCCCCACCTTGTGTCCTTGCAATGTGACCACCAACAATATAATTGTTTTTTTAATGTACTATATATTTGTCTACAGCTCATCTGGTAGAGGCATTTTTATCAATTGAGGTTCCCCCTCCCCAAAAAATATAAATAAAGAAATAAATTAAAAAAACAACCAGCACAAGTAGATATAAGAAATTGGGGAGAAAGTTATATTTTCTGTTGTTTACTATAAAACAAAGTTTGCAAAAGTAATGTGAAAATATAAACTAGTGAATTAACAACAGGATTTAGATAATATAAATTAAAGCATATATAGATTTAGTCCTAGAGAATTCAAGGATGACTAACCTTGGTTCAATTATACATTCATTTTAGTATACTTACAACATTCATCTTAAGACTGAAAAGGATTACCTGAATGACACATATTTGGACCACTTGCTTCACAGAGGTCAAGTACTGGTATCCACTAACGCTGGCTTTACTTTCCTATGAGCTATGGCTTAAAACTACAGCACATAAAATAAAACAAGACAGGCAAGTTCTCCTTCTGAAATGAGCATTAGTTGTTTTTTTTTTTTTTAATTAGATATGCCTGAGATGACCCTATGAAGTACTGAGAGCAAGAGCTGTGTTGCCCTAGAAGGAAGTATCGCATACATGCATTACAGAGGATTGCACACTTAAATTACACAGGTCAGTACTGAACAGTAGTGTTTCTTTGTTGCTCATTATACATTTACATTTGGTATACTGGTTTCAGTTTCTGCTTTGCAAACAAACAGGCATACTTTTCCAAAGTGGAAAACTAAAGGCACCTAATACTATTTAAAGTGCATCTGCCTCTGGGCCCAGGGGTCCTGCTCAAACTATGGCACCAGCCAAGGACAATACATGCAGTAAACTTCGAACCGCTACCCAGATCTAGCCAATGGACAGGACATTCCCCACAGTTGAGTGGAGAGTGGGGTCTGACTTTCATACAAACTCTGGTACCCCATATTTGACCACATCCCCTGGATGGGGAGACCTGGCAGCACTCAGAGGAAGGATAGCAGGCTTCCAAGAAGAGAATTAATACCCTATGATTATATACAGGGGGAGGAGGACCCCCTCAGTCACAGTCATAGGGGAGGGGAATAAGGGGGAAATGGGAGGGAGGGAGGAATGGGAGGATACAAGGGATGGGATAACAATTGAGATGTAATATGAATAAATTAATAAAATATATTAAAAAAATAAAGTGCATCTGCCCGATGATTTGAGTATCAAGTTAAAAGAACATCTCTAAACCATGAAGTTAAAAAAAATAAATCTAATAGTAACACAAGAGCAAACCACCAGCCATAGAAAAATATTTTCAAAATAAAAGTAACAGCTTCCTCATTCTGTAACTATTTGAGAATTTGTGTCAGTCTTAAAGAAGAAAAATGGGGGAGGGGTAGCTTTACTCTCAAATTTCTCACTGCTCTATCTCTACCATCTTTTTTTTTATTATTACTTTTTTTTTTTTTTGGTCGAGATTTCCTTTCATGCTCACAGTAGAAGGCATCAGCTGCATTTAATGGCACCCACATATATCCTCAAAAAATACTGATTATTTTGTCTGTGATATTAAGTTACATGTATATGTATATATGGTATATGTAACAGATGAATTTTCTTTTCCCTTGCAAACAAAGCTCAATTATAACCTCATTTAATTTAGATTAGCAGGGAGCTGAGGTAATTCCATAACATAAAAATATGTTTATGCCTAGTAGACTTTGACTATATTTTATTGCTAATAAGCACTGTCTAATTTGCTGAGAGCTTAACACTGATTGCTCTGCTACATGCAATGGCGTAGCAATGTAGAGGGCTTCATATATCAATTCCAGAAGCAGAAATACACGCTCTTTGCCCATTGTATTGTAATAAGTCACAAGTACAGGAGTTTTTTTTTAAAAGACTCTCCAGTTAATAGTACCTAAATCCAAATTGTAGAAGTCATTTCACCATGAAGAAAATACATCTTGCATTCATGTGGGCATTTATCTCAGCTGAAAAGCTGTAAGAAGAAACAAAGGGATCTATAATAATTATCTATTGTCATGGAAATATGTCACAAAGAAAAAGCATGCTAAACAAATAAATCATTAGACTAATCAATGGCAGAGTGAGTCTGGCTAAATTAATCAACACTGAAAAGTTATGGAAGAGTTAGAGTCCTCAGATGAACAGCCTGTACTGCCCTTACAAAGGACCTGCAGTAGCTTCTCAGAAACCATACTGGATGACTAACAAGCACCTGTAAGCTATCTCCGGGGGACCAGAGCACCCCTTCTAGATGGACACCTCCATGCACACATGAAAGACACACCATTAAAAATAAAATAAATATTTAAAAGATAGAAGGAACATAAAACATGGTCCAGTGTGTACAAATCACCATCTATTAGGACTGCCGGTGCAGTGACTTTCCTTCACACAGCTCCCAGGCATTGTGAAATTCAGGAACTATGTAGGCATGCCATAGGGAAAACATAACTAGACCCCACTTCACCTTTCACACTCTGCCTGCTCAAGTAATCCAGGCTCAGAAGGAAGACTGCAAGTTTACTTTCTTATGTGGAGGAAGAAAGGAAGCTTCAAGATGTAGAGTGACTGCCAGGATGGGGAAGAGGGTTACCATAGGGTGGGACAGATCAAGTGAGGCACAACCCAGTCACATTGTGTTGTGTGCATATAGTGAAAAGTCACACTGAAGCCCACTAACATATACAATTAAGACATACTAATCAAATATTTTTAAAAGATATTGAGGGCTGGAGAGAGAGTGCAGTGATTAAGAACGAATTCCCAGCATCCGCGTCAGGCATCTCGGTACTTCCAGCAACTTCTTTAGGTCTAGACTTTTCTAGGGTACATGCACTCATGTGCCTCCCCCCACCCCAGCCCTACAGACATCATAATTAAAAATAAAATAAAAATTTAAATGATTTTGAGGGTTTTTTTCTTCTTACATGATATATTTCAATATAAACTAGAATAGTAATAAGCTTACATTCAAATTTGTATTTCTTTGTTAGGACTGATAATTCTCTCTCCCTGGTTGTCAGCCTCAATCTAATGTATCTGTCTGTGAATAATGAATCCACACCCTGCAGCTCACTGTTCTCTCTCCCTGCGTTGCTTTGTTCTGATCTGCCCATCAAGAGTCCTCTTGTCTGTGGGACTCAGTACAAATTGCATCTCCTTTGTAATATTGTCCCTATTCCTATGAAATCAAAATTCTTCTCCCTTAGCGTCTAAAAAACACTTTAATAACCTTAATAACACTCGCCATATACATTGTGCCTGTGTTTACCTCATATATAGATACATTTAGTTTTTCCCTACTCATGTAATTCAAGGGGGAGAAAATTATACCTTTCTCAGATTTGTATCTACATAGCAGTTTTTTTTTTCTTACTTAAGCACCTGGTTCCAAGCATTCCCACAACAACGGCTCTTTCTCCATCCTTTAGACCACCTCATTGCTTAACCTGGGAAAACAGTGCATGTGAAGCAGAGAAGAAGAAATCAAGCAAATTTTATTTTGGGGGTCCAGAGAGATGTCTTAGCAAGTGAAGCTGTCTGTCGTCAAGCCTGGTGACCTGCTTGTGTCCCGCAGAACCACATAATGGAAATAGAGAACCAATCCATGGAGGTTTCCTATGACCACCACATGAGCTCTATGGCATGCTTAGAAACACACACATGCACATACACATGCACCCACACATGTGCACACACACATGCACACACATATGCACAAATACTATTATTATGATCAAAGAATAATACACATTTTAAAAGTTAGTATATATTTATTTTGTGACATGTACCTTAGCAGACTTTTAAAAGAAATTAGCTTCCTATATAAAACAAGCTTTTTACTCTTACATTTTAAAATTATATTAAAGGGACCCAAATGTAGAAGAAAAGCATTAATTATGATTTCATTAATTACCCAGAATGTTAGTGTCCAACCATAAATGTTGCTATATATATGTACACAACACTCCACTATTATCATGCCTTGACTTTGATTTCTTTTTGTAATAAGTTTAAACAATATTTTACACAAAACCCTAAATTTCCCTCCTAAATATGATAAACAAAACCATACATTTACAAAATGATTGTGAACATCAACTTTATCACTGTACTTAAAAAGCACCATCAATATGAGTATATATGTCACCAATAAGCAAATTCAAAATTAATGTATATTTGTACATGAGAAACTCTTGGCAGTTAGGAGGAACAAATATTGATGAACACAAAATATGACCTTTGGAAAGAAGTTATCAAATTAGGTAAAAGAATTGAAGTAAGTAAGCACAGAATTGGATGGCTCAGGTTTTGGAAATTATAGGAAAATGAAAATCCAATAAAAATTTGGAGAATATGGGAGGACACTGCAAAGCACCATAGGTGGAAGCAGGGAGGGGACTTGTTAAAGAAAGGAAAGATTCTACTTATTCACTGGGGGGAAGGTTATACATGTGAATATATTTTCAAAAACCCTATACCTTCACATTTAATCCAGATTTTTTTAATAAACCATTCACCAGAGGGTTAACGTACAGCATAAGCCATGCCTTTGTGACATTTCTGAGTATCCCACAATTCAGAGCAGCGCCTGTCCTGTTGAGGAGTCAGATGCAATGCTCTGAGTCCTTAGCGAATCTTAAGAATAAATGAGACAACATGAATAGGCTATCTGACATATAATTGGTACTACTCCTTAGAGGGAAGAAGAAAAAATAGTAAAGCAGTATAAAAGCCATACGGAAATGAGAGGTTTAAAGTCAATAGACAAACTATATTTTGCAAAGAAGCTCATTAAACACACCTGCATGTATGTGTACAATCTAAACAGTTATCAAATCCCATCATCATCATCATCATCATCATCATAATAATAATAATAATAATAATAAATAATAATAAATAATAATAATAATAAAACAGTAGATCAGCTATAAGTCAGCTAGTCCAAGGCTCTGAGTACTAGTTAGCAGAAAAGTTGATTTGGAAAGTAGAACGGAATTCTATGTGTGTCACAGGAAGCTATAACCTGGAATATAATAACATGCAGTAACAAAAGATTTGGGGATTGTCTGGTCTCTAGGACTTTATACAACCTTGCATCTAAGTGAGCAGCAATAGCTCGATTTCCTTCCAAACAGCTCATTATTTCATTCAGCTTCTTAATGCCTTCAATTAAATTTCACATATAAGCAAATGAAAACCATGCATAATTTGGAAAAGAGACATTATTCTGTTAACTCCCACACATACACAAGAAGAGTAATCGTAAGCAGCTGTCTTTCGTTTAACCAAATTAACAATGCTTATTATGGTCTGGCTTCTAGATGCAGAACAGCGCACTTCCTGTTAATATGCTTGGTTTCTGACCTGACAATAGCGCTACAAACTCAGCAGGAAACTCAACTCCCACACATTGCTAGCTAGGGAAAGAGAGGCACAGGAAAATCATGTTGTTGGAAATTAAGAGTGCTTATTACAGCCTGAATCAAGGACGTTTCTGTGACCGATCTGCTGCTGTAAGTTATGAAGAAGATTCCCTCAAAGAAGCTAAGGAACCAAGGCTGTGGGTGGCATACTGATGAAACAGAAGGCTGCCTTTTGAGGTAGCTACTAATTTGGTGACCTCTTTTTCCTCAGACAAGGAGGGCTGGGGTACAATTTTGACATGGGGTGGGTGATATTGACCTGGATGAACTTACCAAGTTCTTCCTATCACAATGGACTGGGTACATGTCTTGGGTTTTGGTCTCTGATCTCAGAGCCTTGAAGAAATGGTTCCAGAACTGACAGTGTGAATTTCATTACAAGACAAATGGCCCTGCTGGTCCTGCACTATGAGGCTCTTTCTAGTCAAATAAATAACTTAAATTAAATTAAAAAGATTATTGGCCAGTATGTGTCTTCTGGGGATAAATGAGGTCCTAATATCAACATTTCAAAACTAAGATTATTATATTTATCTTTTCTTTTGTTTCCCCCTTCAACACAGATTTCTCCCTCTCAGGCCAGACAGGTATATTTCAATCAACACAGTCCCTAAATATGTAATCTAGAGAGAGAGAATAAGTTCTGTCCTTTAAGCTTGGGAAAACAAACTTATAAATGTTAGATTGATAGATTATAAATATAGATATATAGATGATAGATATGTAGATGATAGATAGATAGATGATAGATAGATAGATAGATAGATAGATAGATAGATTAAATAGAGCAAGCAAAGTACTTCATGCTTTATGAGACAGAGTGTCATGTGACCTGACTGGTCTTGAACTGCTAGAACGAAATAACAGGCATATACCACAATATACAGTTTATGTGTTTCTGGGGGTTGAACTCAGGACTTTGTGCATGCTAACCAAATATTCTGCCAAGTGAGGTAAATCTCCAGCCCATAATACTTAACTGTCTGTAAAAGCTTGATTTTTTTAAAAATATAGAATGAAAAGATATCATGGAGGAAAACTACAATTATATCTTAAGATACACCGAGCCTTTAAGAAAGTTTATAATCTATAATTTATCTCATTTTACCCAATAATTGTTTTATCCAAAAATTGCAGAAAGAAAGAAACAATTCACTCAGGAATCATGTAGTGAAGTTTAAGCAGAACTCTCCCATGTCACAACTATATAAATCAATGGTCGTTTCTTTACAACTGAATTGAAAATACACATAATGCATGTTAATGCACAAGAAAGACACTAAGATATGCAATTCTACTAAATGTCAATGGTTCTGGAATCCATTTATTGTGAAGTCAGACATAATAAAACTCCATTTATAATGAAGCAGAATGGAAGTCCACATGACGTCAAAAGAATATAATACACAAAACACAATTCCAGTAATAATGAATGGCTTACAAAAAGATTTGGTAAACTAATTTCACTGCGAGACTCTGATATTGTTCAAATATACACTCTAGATTCTAACACCAATAATTTACAAAGTGAATTACAATAAATTTAACTTCTTAATGTAGAAAACCATATGCAAACCTATCATGAAAGAACCAAATATGTTGATAAGAAATAAGGAAGTATAGATTCTAAGTTGTTTCTAGCCATATTTATGAATGAAATGAAAACTAAATTATACAACTGAAAGGGTGACAGTTACCTTACGCACATGATAAAATGAATACATGCTCTGCTCTGGAGAGCATGAAAAATCAGTATATCTTATCGCATTTTTAAAACATGCATTTTAGGTGAGATAAAGGTAAGATTTTAAATAAACCCTAATCCTATCATGTGTAATATTGTCATACTGATATAATTTTCACATTACATTTCTTAGTACTGAGAGAAGAGTTAATAATTTATGGTAGAACGTAAATCCATGTGTAAGATGTAAAAGACATGGAGCTATGTTTCCTTCTCATTATCAATCAGCTCTTCACTTTTCGCATTGACCCCTGTACACCAGCTATGGGTAATGCTGTAGTGCCCATCGTAGACATAAGATGCAAAGCTTATACCTCCATGATGCATCACAGATGTAAAGAATGACCACAACATGGAAAGTGAAATTATCACCAATGGTTTGACATTTAATTTGTAAGATCTGTGTTAGTCATGAAGGTAAAGTTTACTTACCTTATAGTGCTGGAGGTTCAAGTTCAAGGCTGGACAGTCCCTGACTAGGGTGGTTATGGCAGATGCTTTTCTTGGAGCACATACATCTTAAGTCAAAAAGCTGAGAGCAGACACAGCAAGGTCCCACAACTGACTTTGGTGGCACAGCCACCCATGGCTTAACTGTGTCCTTCCAGCCCCCAAATAGGCCATAATACTCTTGGGTTTATAAATGGACTTTTGAGAGAGACATTCAAATCATAGCAGACTCTATCTGTATGCTATATTAACATATTACTAAATAGGAAAAATTTAAATTATATTATATCAATTCTAAGTTATGGAGGAATATTTAGCATAAAAAGAACTTACTAGTAGGCTTATAATTCTGTATTTGACTGCAGAGTTTTTCAGCATTTGATTCATACCATCTTTTCAATCAGTTTACCTTTTCTTTATCTGTGCATAATGCATGACAGGCAAATAAAAACAAGAGCAGGATACCAAAACTCATCAGGGTAGAAGTACCATGACCTGAAATTGATTCTCGGTCCTAAGAAGGAAGGAAAAAAACTGACTCAAAAGTTTTCCTTGCCCCTCCACATACATACAGTAGAACATGCACATGTGCACAAACACATTGTACACACACACAGACACATATGCACTAATAATAAAAAATAATTTTATAAGATGTAACTTTTCTGTTTTATTTAAATTTTGCTACTTAAAAATGGTGCCAACAGGGCTGGAGAGAAGGCTCAGAGGTTAAGAGCACTATCTGCTCTTCCAGAAGTCCTGAGTTCAATTCCCAGCAACCACATGGTGGCTCACAACCATCTGTAATATGATCTGACGGCCTCTTCTGGCCTGCAATGTGTTCATGCAGGCAGAACATTCTATACATACATAATAAATAAATAAATAAATATTTTTAAAGTGTTGACTACATTTGGTGAGTTTAGAATTTAGTGGCTAGATAGTTCAATTAATTAAGGGGGAAACATATAATTTTGAGACTAATTCTACCCTTGCCACACTCACTGCACATAAACCCACTACTCATGAAAACTAAAGGTTTCAATTCATAAGAATGGTTGCTTAAATAGCTTAGTTAAGAGCTTCACTGGCGATCTAAATACATAAAATGATGAAGAATGTTGTGCCACACACTCATCACTGGTGCTAACATGACAGATGCAGTCAAACAAAGGTGATGCCACTAGTAGACTAAGGGGTAATGATGCTCAAGCCTTATTCCAAAAGTGGATGATGAGGAGGTAGGGTATTTCAGTGAAGGGTGCAAGGAAGAAACCTGGTGGTTTTGATGGCTTAAATAAAATAGTAAAAGCACAAAGTGAGCGATCATTTTGGCATGTGGTGGATAATAACAAACCATTGGGACAAGTGGGCATCACGCCTAGTTGATAACCTTTGAAAGTGGGAGGATTTAGGTAGATCCCTGGCCTGGAATCAGTATCGCCACTTAATTTTGAATATTTAAGGCATCATGTTGCCATAGCCTATGATCTTACACCTTTTCGGCATGCGTAGCAGGCACTGTGTAGTACTGTCTTCTACAGTTGGTAGGAAGTGTAACTGCTTTCTTTGGCTAGCACCATGAATCTCAGCCATCCCTCCACTTATTCTAACAACCACAGGTCAGAAGAACCTGTTCCTTCCTAAAAGTCAGCTGCGCCATTTCTCCTAGTTCATTGATTCTCCCTGTGATACTGTAGGTGTCGTCTCCTAGAGTGAGGACACAGTAGCAGCAAAACCCAGGCAGGATCCCTGCTCCCAGAGATTCTACATGGTTCCACCTTCTGTTAATCCCATTTCTATAAGGGAAACTTCCCACTTGCTGATGGACCAGCTCTGGCCTACCTTTGCCCTTGATAAGCATTCTGATCTTAAAAAAGAAAGTGCCACATTTGGTGAAATATACTTAAAGTTTATTGTTTCTTAGCAAAGATCTCATAAATACAAGGTTAGCATCAAATTCTCAAGGATGATATTAAACTCCTGATCTGCTTGCCTCTGTCTCCCATCGTACTTAGATTACATGTGTGTACCCCAACATCCAGTATTATGTGGGGTTGAGCCCTAAATTCATGGCCTCCCACAAGCTAGGCAAGCGTTCCAAAAACTAAGCTGAATCTTTGGTCCCAAATCTTTTATTAATTCTGCATATGTCACCCATTTTGATTGTTATGAGCTGCAAGAAAAAGACCACATCTAAAGCTATGTTCTAAGCAGGGACATATTCTGCAGGTCTGTGGAGACTTTAAGAAACTGGTTTCTGGGTCCTGGGGGAAAAATATTCTGTGGTGTTTCAGAAGAAACAATGAAAAATGAAAACAGATGCCAATCAAGTCAATCCATGTGAATTATTTATATTCTGCCTCTACAATTTACATCTTAAATGGTTATTTTCATCTGATGCATTGTAATTCTTATCCAAAAGGCTTTCCATTACTTAACTGTTCTGATTAAGCCAAGAAATATTCATTTCTCATAAAGCATAAATGTTGTTGAACTCTCACTGGAATGTCTAAAGGAAAAAAAATGTTTCTCAAGAAGCTAGAGATGAACTGTTTTTTAAAAAATGAAGAAGTAAACAACAAAAGTCTTATTTATCATTACGATTTGGGGGAGGATTATTTTCTATTTGTTAAAATACTGAAAGCCAGGGGAGAAAACCTCGTTGGATAAAAACCCTCTACCTTTCTGTAAGGAGCTGTTGTGGAGGAGTCACAATATGAACGGACCAGTCTTCTTCTATATTACATAAGTGGAAATCATAAGCAAGCCATGCTGACTTACAGAGATCCAGTGTTTCCCTAGTTCATGGAATTATGTTCAGAAGAGACTAAACAATGCCCTGTGCAAAATAAGAACCACTGCTGCACAGTCTCTCCTGAACAATGGAGGTGAAGGTTCACCTAGAGTTTGCATTCTAACAGTGGCAGAAGATAAAAAAGTAAAGAATAAAGTCATTCTCAATAAACATTAATCTGTCCAAGGAACTTACAACAGGAAAATAAGTCCATAATAGGAGATAATTTAAACTAATTCTCAGGGAAGTTATTCTCATGAGGTGAAACAGAAATACTAAGAGTAAGCCATGCTGTGGGTATGGTGTATGGAACGGAGTAGAGTAGAAAACAGAACAGAACAGAATAGGAAATACACTTGGCATGTTTGAAGAATAGGAAAAAGTCCTCATTGCTGCTGGAATGTAACAGCAGCAACAACAAAAAGAACAGTTTGGCCTCAGAAAAGACATAGGGGCTCGCTCACAAGTAACTCTGTAAACCATGGAGCTTTCATTTCCTCAGACTGGAATTCTGTGAACATATTACAAGGAGGCAGATCTAATATAACTGCCTTGTTTCAGAGTTCACTCTGACTGTGGCTTGGAAAATGGATTATAAATTGGGCAAAGGAAAGACTGAAGGAGAAGCTGTTGTAGCCTCCTAGGCAAAGGAAAAGTGCTTCGATGCAGACTGCAGCAGGGATAAAAGTGTCTGAGTGCACATGGAGTAACCATTGGTCGCATAGTGACAGAACAAATGGCAGTGATTTAGACGTGGGGGGCAAAGGAAAGGAAAAGGTTCATGAGACCCTCTATATGCCTGATTTTATTCAGTCTATGGGTAGTGGCAATATTTTCCAAGCTGAGAAAAGCTAGAGAGAAGGGAAGTACAGGAACACAGAGTACTTACACTCAGTACCTGAAAAGTTAACTTTTGAGAGGCCAAGTAAACAACCAAGTCATGCCATGAAGTAGAAAGCACCACCGCCAGCTGAATTAGGGTAGTGCAGCTTAGACTTGAACCCCTGAGCAAATGAAAACTATAACCAACCAAGCTAGTTCTGACTGTCTTTTTTCCCTAAAGATTTTATTTTCTTTTATTGACATATATATATATATATATATATATATATATATACATATATATATATATTATTATACATAAATAACAAAAATTACATACATCAAGAAGAACCAGGAAACAATCAGGGGTTATATGAATGTTACATTCATGGTGTTTTGGCTAATTGCATTTGGCAACCTTGTAGAAAACATCTTTCCTATCTTGGTGAGTCTAAAGTTCTGAATGAGAATCAATATCTGTCATATCTCATCTCTGTCAACTTAAAACATCTATCTAGACCTAAAAACATCTTAACCCCAAAACAGCTAAGGTTAATTATAAGACTAAACTATCTGGTCTTCAACCCCATTAAGGACTTGAGAAGGAATGAAACTTAATTAATTGATGAACCAGAAGTGCAGGTTGCAGCTTCCAAAATGAGAAAAAATTAAAAAAATAAAAATGAAAATAAAGTGACAGAGACAGTTTGCTTTCTGAACAGTCACCCAGAACTCTCTATAATGTTAGAGCATCGTCTTCAGCCTTCTGGCCTAATATATCTGAGAGAATAGTTCCTGCCTTCCAAATATGTCTGCCAGATATATTGGTTCTGCCTGTCTTAAGTCAAAACCTTAATTTGTCCTGCTGAAAACAACCCACTGAGAAAAGACGTTGAATGATGGTGCCATCATTCTCCCCTGAAAAGAACTGAACCCTGGATTCCTTAGAGTCATGAGACTAGTCTAAGAAAGCTATTAATATCAGCACAATTTTAAAGATGGAGACAATGATTGAAAGAAGCAGAATAATTCACCCAATGTAACTCAGCCAACAAGATATGATTCTAGAGCTAAACTTCCAGAAAATCTAATTTCAATATGTGCATGTTTAATGCTTGCAAGAGCTAAATTTCTGATGCAAAAGTATAGTTCTAGGACTAAAAGTTCTGTCAACCAGGAACCTCATTAGTAGTAATCAGCATCATAAAAAGACCAATTGGATGATACTTTTTTACCCTGATGTGTTATGAAGAGCAGTGAAATTACTTAGAAATAGACACTCCAGGGCAAGTAAATCTTAGGACAATCATCACAACTCTGCTAGCACTAGAAGACATGCTTAAAGAGTGTTTAGACGTTAAAGATGACAAATAACATCATGAAAATTGGAAAAAGTAAAACACAAAAGCAGATATTCTAAAGAAGATAGAATCAATTCCAGTAACTACAGTGAAGATAGAGAGAAAGAGAGGGAGGGAGGGAGAGAGAAATAACAAGCCAAAAAGATACAAAATGAAAGATGGAAACAAATAAAAAATAAGTAACACAAACAGAAAACAATTAACAATTAATGAAATGGCTGGATTAAATTCTCACCAGTAACAAACTTGAAGATAAAAGATTACGTTCGCCAACTAAGAGGCTGAAAAGATAAAAGATAAAGAAGAGAAAAATGTAGCAAATACTCTACTGCCTATAAGAAACTCACTCAATAAAGACATATACATAGTAAAGAATTAAAGATTAAAAAAATCATTACGTGCAAACAAAAAAGAAGCAGCTAGACCTATGCCATATGCATTTGGTTTTTAAATACCAAATTTAAAAAATAAACTTGAAAGAGGCAACTATAAAGGAGAACCATATATACTAATAAAAGGAAGAATTCAATAAGAGAAGATAACAATAAAAACATATGTATACCCAACAGTACACAAGGAAAGAAGAAAATATTATTAGATTTAAGGGTTAAACAAAGTTCAACACAATAATTGATAAGTACTTCAGGATCACATTTTCATTAATGGACAGATCATTCGAGCAAAACATCAATAAACAATATCAGCAGTAAACTATACCACAAAGAGTAAGAGAGCTAACAGTATTTATTTCTATTTCAGCTAACTTTACAGAAAAACTCTTTTTCCCTATCCACATATGGGGCCTTCTTCAGGAGAGACCATCAGTTATATTACAAAACAGATGTCAATAAACACTTAAAAAATCATGTCAGCACTCATAGTAGCTGTGACTACTACATGCACAAGACCTGCGTTAGTTCAATCCAGGCAACATTCCAGCACGGGCACTGAAGGGATCTAAAAAGTTTTAAAAGACGCAAGAGTAGAAACTATTTGAGGATAGGAAGAGCAAAGTGGAAGAGACACTGGAGAGGAAAACTGGAAGGATGTGCTTTGTCTACATCTATGAAAAGGCCATAACGGAAACCAGTTTTATATAGTTGATACATACAATTAGTATATAATTAATATTTTTTAAAATCTCTCTCCAGCTTATTACTGTAACTGTGTTTCAAGACAACTATTTTTCCTTAGTGAAAATCAATATGCACAAACTGCACTGAGATATTTCCATAATACATTTTTTTTTCTACATCTCACCAAAGCAGATGTCAATCAAAGATATATGCTTTGTAGGCTAAGAATAATAACTAACCTTTACAAAACACTGTGACGGTGTAGTTTTATAAATTCACTGCATGTATAACAGTATTCTATAAAATGCTTTATCAATACTTAATTAGCTAGTATATAAGACTGAGAGACACTGAAAACTAACAATCACCTTTTAACTGAAGGAAGGACAGAGTTGTCTGTTTCAAATCAGTTCTCACACTGCGTTACTAACATGGAGATTAGTTAAGTATAGGAGCTTGTATTTCCTGTTATCTCACATGGTGACTTGTATAACCCTGACAGAATTTTTCAACACCTCCACAGTAAGATAGTTTTGCCATGTATAGTCTCTTAGGGCATACACAAGGAATATTTTAGAGTGCTTTGTATTTTTAAACAAAAAATTATACTCATGTGTGTTGAAAACATGACTGTTGAGCCTAATAGTCAAAGGAAAAAGGAACAAGAACTAACAGTCTTTGATCCACTGCCAATCACTTTCACATGCATTTTCTGACTCAGTCATGTTACTAATAGGATAAACTCCATCTCTCAAAACTTTTATGTTAGAGTTAAGTAGTAACTTTTCTATCAACTTAATTATTGCCATCTTCCATTCCATGCCTCTCCTCCTAATCAGAGTTATTTCTAAAACAGGCTGTGTGTGTGTATGTGTATGTGTGTGTGTATGTGTGCGTGTGCGCGCGCGTGTGTGTGAAAATTGAAAGTATAAGGAGATACGCAGTACTAAGTAATTACCACAGGCTGAATTGCAAAGTTCAGAAAACTCCAGTACAAATTCTAATTATATTTGAATTCATACATTGCTGTCCTCAAGTACAGAGCCAAATTCTTTCTCAAATTGTCTCTGCTGAATTTGGTGAGGAAAAGGGTTTTGTTGAGCCAGAGAATTCTTGGCACCATGTAGTCAGCCTTTAGACTAATCAACATTACTGAGGACCTGCTAGATGCTGATTTATGCTTCATGTTTTACAAACACCTCCTGGCAGGTATTTGAGACAAGGCCTTCCCATCCTGACAAACTGTACTGCTTCGTGTTCTCCATCACTAGTTAAGCCTTACTTAGTCATCGCAATATGTGCATCAGACAACAAGCCTGATAGTTAAATCAATTTTATTAGAGTTTTGGGGAAAGACACAAAAAAAATACATATTTCATAGATATTATGTTTTTTAATAAGTTAGAAAATCTAATGGCTTAAGAGACCATAAATAGACAATATATTAAATATACTAAATGTACTAACGAAGCACTCTATGCTCTAAGCCAGAAGTGTCCAGCTACCGATGACCAAGGTAAGTACATAGGCCCACACCTCTGAAGTAAAGGCAACTGAGAAAATGTCTTCACTCAGTCCACCTTCAAGTGGCAGTCTGAATATTTTTATGAAGCTGGCAGAGTTTTTCTTCTCTTTCATAGAAAATTTTATACTATATCTTCTCTGATTCATAAGTATACATATTTTCTACTCTTGTTCTTCCGTTCACTGGTATTTACAAACCAAGTGGTTGTTTGTTTGTTTGGTTTTTTTTTCAATTCATTTCATGGCAAATACTATTGCTTCTAACCTGCAGAAGCAATTCCAGAAAAACCAATAAAGAATCAATTAATACTGTCTTAAAATACTGCAATCCAAAACCAAGAGATTTAGAGATTGAAATGTAATAAATCATTAGATTGATACATAGTTTTAGTTAGTGCATATATTTATATGTTCATTTGGCTGTATGTAGTGTATATATTTTATTTACATGAAGACAGGCACTAAAGAGTACAGTCTTATGGCTCTGTTTTCAAATTAGAATAACATAATTCACAGAGGGAGATAGGATTGTAAGGTATTTTATAAAATATAAACATCTAAAACTCAATAAGAGATGATGAGTTTGGTTTTGTAAAATCAGAAGAACAAAACTGACCTTCTAAGTCTAAAACTACACTAGGATTGTTCTTTGTCCTGGACAGAGTGCGGGACACTGATCCTACCTCTCCACAGATGAGAATAATTATATTAACCATTGAACACCCACGCTATGTCAGTAAGTTTACTAATGCACACAGTCTGCCAGATACTATTATACCAAGTGAAACCACCTGGCATGCAGGAGCAGTTAAAGGGAGAGCCTTGAGGGGACACGCAGCTCAGAGGACATCTGAGAGGACCCCACATAGGGAAATGTTGCAACATTGCACAAGGTTCCTCGCCTAAGACCCAGGGGCTCCCACGGTGTTCATGATTCCAGATTTGCATGGTGAGCTATATGAGGCAGATTAAGCTTCTCGTGGTATGATGAATGACCCATGAATAGAATTAAATTCATGGTCTTTTAGTAGTAAATGTCATGTTTGCAAATGAAAATTTAAAAACTAGCGAAGGAACCCCCCCCCCATATTAAACTTTATATGTAAAGGCTGGAGTATCAGGCAGTAGCAGAGCCGTTGTCAACACGTGAAAAGCCCTGGTGGTCAGAGCCTTGGTGTTCTTTCAATCTAATTCAAAAGGCTGGATGATAGCACCCACCCATGACCCCAGCACATGGGTGAAAGAGCAAAAGCATCAGGACTTTGGTTCCTCAGAAAGTGTTAAGGCAAGTTGGGAAGCATGAAAGCTTGCCTCATGAAATAAAAACAGTAAGAAAGATGATTCAAGGGGGAAATTAATCTATGTTATCAATCTTCGACAAGCCTTTAGCTTCAATTCACTATGTAAATTATGATTGTCTCAAAACTACCTTAGATAGTAAGTATCAGTGCCTTTTAATAGGAAAGGTATGAGTGAAATTTTCTGCATGCCTTCTAAAGTTGTAATGTTAAAACCACCTCTTTCAACTACCATATTTTCTTCTCAAGCAGGCTAAAAGAGAGTGAAAGAAAGAAAGGCCACAAGAAAAAAACTAAGCAATTTTCTGCATGTACCTTTTGTCTTAAATGACAGAATTAAATCATGCCCAAATTGCATTACTTTGGCCCAAAGGTCACTGCAAGATTTACAGTGATTCTTAAAGTATTTATAGAAATCGAAACAGAACAGAGAATAAACTTCTGTTCATAAAATAGGCAATGTTTCAAAGTTCCTTTCATAAGAGAGGTCATCAGACCAATATATCTTTCTGTCACTTTAACAATGGTGTCTAAAGTTTAGCTTTGATACTGAAATGGATAATATCAAAGGGAACTCCAAAGTACAGATGAATCTATATGGTACTGAAAATACCTCACTTTTGTTTTAAAGTGCATACAAGTGAAAACTACCCTTAGAAGCTTACAGTGTATTTCTGAGTGCAGTGGCAGAATCTAAAGAGCTGCTGAGGTTCCCTGTACAAAAGCATTTACCTAGGCAGGCACTGACACGCTTTGAGTTATGGGACAGCATTGATGATGACAAAAGGAAGAAAGTGTCAGATTAGGTATCTGAGTTTCACACTAAGAAGCATTTCAGGGTTCTACAGTGTGGAATCACTTAAAATCCTCTATGCACAGGACACCAGCGACAAAGAGAATGGGAAATAATCATATCCTTAGACATGGAGTCTAGTCCAGTGACCTGCGTCTACAGGAGAAAAGATGTAAGTACGATTTCTTTAATTCATAACTTGGATCAAAACCTGTACCCTTTCCATCTCACTCTAGACTTCACAGCCAAATAATACTTACAGCGGCCAATACTGTGAGCTCTAGCTCCTGTTACTTCTCTGAGCCCTCTAACTGGGTGCAGTCAACTCTGCTCCCTGTTTGGGGCTTCCTCTCCCACCTGATATCTTCAGTGGCATTCCACTCTACCTGCAAGCATTTACTCAAGTTGACCCTTCTCATGAGGTCAACCTTTCTCAAACCAATTACAGCAGTAGTCAATCTCCCTGCTCCCCTAGGGTCCCAGCTCTCTGCTGTGTGCTTGTCGGGTGTCTGGGGGTGTTTATCATCGACTATATTCTGTTTCAGGTCTGACTGGGCTGCTTTATTATATATTCACCACCTTCCTGTCACCCCATATCTATCCTGACTCAATATAAGCTGCACAGAGCTCAGCTTTTTCCCCTTAAAGGGACAGCGTGTCTGTCTCATGTCTGTCTATTTGATAGGCACCAACCTTGCCATGAATCTTGCACTGGTTTTTTATTTTTGGTTTCCCATTTTGTAAATCATCATCATCATCATCATCATCATCATCATGATAATAATAAGTGTCAGATTAGGTATCTGAATAATAATAATAATAATAATAATAATAATAATTATTATTATTATTATTATTATATTTTTATTTTATTATTATTATATTATTATTATTATATTATATATTATATTATATTATTATTATTATTATTATTCACCAAGCCTAGATTTCTGCCTAACCTGTCTATTTTCTACCCAATTAAAAAATGTAAGCATACTCAAATCCTAATCTTCCATCTTTTAGATTAAAAGAATAATGTGTGTGAGCAATAGCAAAACTTTCAGCCTCTAAACTGCTAAATTAAGACCTTCACACTTGGCAGGGAACCTGGGGCCACAATAGCAACAACAACAGGAATCCCTCTCCACATGGAAATCCTTGTAGCCTGGCTCAACAGTAACGTAGCATCCTGTGGGAGAACTATTCATACATAACTTATCACAGCATGATACATCGTTCGTACTCTATACATTGACAGCCAGCCACCCCACTGATCTTGTAGTATATGCTCTGGGTTAAGGTTGTTGCCATATTTTGGACCTTACCAGGTCCTCTACTTCCATTGTGGACAGATATGTGGTCCTCTAATCCTAACATATACTATGCAAAGGTATGACATATGTTACAAAGTTTACCTATGGGTAGTTCCTATTATGGTCTGTTTGGAACAAAAGAACTGGTGCTTCAGTCTTAGAGGCACAGCACACTGTCCAAAAATATTCAGTATTTACTAAATGTGCGAATAGACTATTAGCACCAATGCTCTGCTTTTAAGGGAAAAAGCTGAGATCTGTTAGTTAGGAAATATACCATCAAGCAAACTCTTTTATGTATAGCTATAATAGGATAGTAGAAACTATCCAGAAAAGTTTGGCTATGTGTGTGTTGGGGGTGGGGTGGGGGCATGTATTTTATCCTCATGTATGTGCACTTACATGTGTGTGTGCTTGTGGAAGCCAGAGATCAATGTCAATGTCTTCTTTCATTGCTCTCCATCTTACTTCTGAGGAAAAGTTCCCCAGTCAACCTGGAGTTCATCAGTTCAGCTACACAGGCTGAACAGAGAACCCCGTGCCCCACCACATCTTCATTTCTTCAGCTCCTTGAACAGGGGCTACAGACAATGACTGCCACTCCTGGCTTTTACAGTGTACTGGTGACCTCAACTCAGAGCCTTACGGCCCACTTAATCCCACCCATAAAATATGAGATCACAGCGCTGGAGAGATGGCTCAGTGGTTAAGAGCACTGACTGTTCTTCCAGAGGTCCTGAGTTCAATTCCCAGCAATCACATGGTGGTTCATAACCATCTATAATGTGATCTGATGCCCTCTCCTGGCCTGCAGATGTACATGGAGGCAGAGCATTGTATACATATTATAAATAAATCTTTTTTAAAAAATGAGATCACTTTTCCCACCGCAGTCACTCATGGCTAGAACCTTTGGATTACCTAGTTGGGCTTTACAATGACCATCAATAAAAGTGTCAGCTGACCTATATTTCAGGTCAGCTGTTATGAAGAATTTTTACTAAACTAAGTTAGGTCAGTGAACAATAAATAAGCTATCAAGTCATCAATGTGGCAAAACAAAGGTTAAAAAATAATAACTTTGGGTTTATGACCACAGTAAACTCCATGATAATATCTTAGGTCATTTATAAACTGTTCTCACATTTTATAACACATTATGTTTTAAAATCATGCAATTGTCAGTGATGTCAAAATTCCTTAATAAATGTTTATGTATTTTTGCCAAAAATAAGCAAGGTTTGTCCAAAACAAGTTTTTATTTTAAATTCCAGAAGGCATATAAGTACACATTTAAACACATTTAATGTTTTGTTGACGTTCTTAAGAATCCAGAGATTGGAATATGATTATTCACTCCAAAAACAATACATTATAATTCCAGAACCTTGGCACTGAAACAGGACTAAAGCCGTCACATCACGTGACTTCCTCTATGCATAGTATGACATCCTAGGGCACAGCTGGCCAGATGTGTATCTTATCTGTGTGTGGACATGTCAGAGGCAAGGAGCACCCAGTCATTACTGACCTGCTCAGAATGATTGGTAAGGGTAACAGTGCAGGCACAACAGGGTTGCCTTTGTTATTGGAGTAAAGACTGTCTATTTCTCACGTTCTTCTATGAACCCAATTCAGAAATACTCTCTTAGTCTCTTCCATGTAACAACCCCTTGAAGTCTGAATATATCATTTATATTCCCTTTCCTTCCTTCCTTCCTCCTCCTCCTCCTCCTCCTCCTCCTCCTCCTCCTCCTCCTCCTCCTCCTCTTCTTCTTCTTCTTCTTCTCTTCTTCTTCTTCTTCTTCTTCTTCTTCTTCTTCTTCTTCTTCTTCTTCTTCTTCTTCTTCTTCTTCTATACAGTGTTCCCTTGGACTGTTTCTCACATGAACATCTTTTCAAAGCCTTAACTACTATTTCCCTGCCTATGGATTTACCAGTCAGGGACTCCATCCTGCTAACTTTGTCTTCTCTTATGTGTGTATGAAAGTTGACACTTCTGCCACAGTTCTAGACTATCTATTCACATTGAAACTGCTGCAATTCACACTGGTATTTTTGTCCTCACACCTGTACATAAAAGGGGCCACAGTACACTTACAGAAGAGAATGAAGCATCTAACATCTGGATATGAGTAATAAACTAATTTCATGCATGTCCCATGGTGTGGAGTCTTCTGAAATTTCTGGGCCTGTTATTCACCACCAACCAAATTTAGGCAAAGAGATTAACTTCAGACTAACTGAGGTTCTAGTAAAGTAAGTTGTATATTTTTCGAGACAGGGGAACAGAAGGAAACTGTCACACTACCAGACTGATTTCACCCACTAGACAATATTCTTGTGAAACTATTTTCTCTCGATTTCAGATTACATACTATTATGTTTCTACTTCTAGATATGAATCATGTGAACATCAGAAAGCATTTGATTTACTGCATGACAAAAAATAAATTCACCTTGACTCAATAACTATTTTGTTGGTATTAATAGGAGAGTGAATTTTTTCTTTATAAAATCAAACTTATTGAATCAATGATAAATAAAAATTGGTTAGGTTTCTAATGCTGTTTACAGCAGTGGTTCTCAACCTTCCCAATGCTGTGACGCTTTAATACAATTTCTAATGTAGTGAATGCCCCCCAAGCATGAAATTATTATTGTTGCTACTTTATAGCTGTAATTTTGCTACTGTTATGAATCATAAATATCTGTGTTTTCTGATGGTCTTAGGCAACCCCTGTGAAAGGGTCATTTAAGACCCCCAAGTTGAGAACCACTGAGTTACAGAGTCCACATACACTATATGGCAATATCCTTAGTATGCTCACACTGGTCTCTAAGGGAAAACAGAAGTCCTTCACAGTTAGTGCTGGGACATGAGGGTCATTGCTAGTATGTGTAATCAAAACCAGAAAAGTTGAAAGTAGACTAGAAACCATTTTTTTGGGGGGGTCAAACAATACTTAGTGACCCTTACTGATATGCAATATGAAAAAGGAAACAACTTTCTAAAAGGAAAGAGACCCTGACCCCATGGAAAGGGGATATTAATATAAACAATACTGCGTGTACTCTTAGCTTCTGCAAATGGCAATATTCTCATCAGTTATGTAAGCGTCCATGGCTACTACTCCAAGCCTTGGATTTTAAATTAGTCCTGTGGGAATAATAATGACTGAAGATGAAATGACCTTACAGGACAGGGCTCTATGACTTTTGTATTGGTGGCTTAAATTATAAGGCGCTGCACTAATGTAAGCCATCATAAAATGCATTTTAAATATACCTTTTTATTATTAGCAAATTGAAATCACTTATCTTGGAGCCAATCTCCAAATATGTTGCAAGTGGCCATCATAAAGACAGTCGTAGAGCACCCTACTGGGAGAGGGGGAGTTCCTTGGGAAAGGGTGGTTGCCCAAGCCTAATGACATGCTTTTTTATACCCCATGAACACAGAGGATAAAAGGAGTTCCAACTTCTCCAAACTGATCTCTGACCACACCCATTTGACATATCATGTGTGTACCCCACCACAAAAATTAAAATAAATAAATAAATAAATAAATAAATAAATGAAAATGGAGAGCCTAGGGAGAGAACACACAGACATAGATAAGATTCTCTCTGGAACTCAGATGGGGACTACAATGCCAAGCTTACTCTAAATGGAGGGGAGCACAAGGTCCCGGCCCATCTCTCCAGCTGCCCAGCAGTATTAAAGCACAACCCACTGTTAGTCACAAACGACGAAAGGATAAAAGTTTAATGCAGCATTTTTCAAACAACTGCCAAAGATATTTCTCCCAAAGCACAGTTCTCAGTAATTCCATTATTTGTGCCACATTGACCTCATTTCACCTCTGCAAAAAATAGAAGAAGAAAGTTATCTGGAGAAACTGGGAGTCATTTTATTCTGGGAACTACAATCAGAGACTATAGCAAGGGGCTTAGGGTAGCTGTTATGCTCTCTTAAACAGTCCTGTGCAACGTGCTGGGCTAGAACAAGAACAAACACGAGAACTGTTAGGCATGGCTGGATTCCAGCACATTAAAAACACAAAACCAGAAAATCGTATTTCAAAACTCCAGCAGATTCAGCCCCGTCCAACTTTCTAAAGCCTTGTCTTCTAGATTTTGCACTTTTGGGGATAAATACTTAGAAATAAAGCTCACATAGTTCTGAAATACTTCTTGCTTTGATGAAAGGTTTTTCAGCTTTGGGAAATGCTTGCCGGAACACAAAGTGTTGCAGATTAGGTTTCTCGGTGCCGTGTGTGTGTGTGTGTGTGTGTGTGTGTGTGTGTGTGTGTGTGTGCGTGCATCTTGTGAAATTCTGAAAGCTGTTCAGATTCACAAGCTTTTCAAAAAGATACGCTACACTCAGAAACACCGAGATGCTGCTCTCAACACAGCTGTTGCACAACGCCCGTGAAATGTCTCATCACTAGACTCTGAGAACACCCAGAAGTCTGGTCTACATTTTGAGCTAGAGAGGGTTTCACAAATGTGAGGGTAGGAGGTGTTGCCCACATTCTAAACTACTTTATGTAAATAATTGGAAACACGATCCTTAAAGTTAAAAAAAGAAATCACTTAACCCAAAGTTCTAAGATAAACTACAGCTTGGGCAAGCCTTCCTCTGCAGGAATGGAATCTAATTTGATGAAACGGTTTCTCTAAATTGGAAAAAAGAAGAAGAAGAAGAAGAAGTCTGCCTTTGGGAACTTTAGAAAAGTTTTCTGTAGACCAGTTTCCAGGATTTAATGAGAGCACAAATGAGCAGAAAGAGCTTGATGTCTGTCAGCTGGACGTAATTCCCTTCCACCTCTCACTTGGGGACCTGACTCTGAATCCAGTCCCTTTTGCCTGAAAGCGCACGCCCTAAAGTGAAGCAAGAAAGAGGTCCCAGCCCGTGGCTCCTGCCAGCTGAAGCCAGTTAGGAGCGGCGTCCCAGGAAAGGGCGCCCTGGACAGTACCTCTCTGCTGATGCACCGGGGACTGTCGCCGCTGCTGCTGTGGCCTCTGCTCCTGGGACTCTCCAAGCGTCCCAGAGAGCAGGAGCAGGAGGAGCCCGGTGGCCGCTGCCATCGTGGCCCGAGCAGATCCACTCCTCGGAAGCCCACGGAGTTGCTGCCTCCGGTCCTCCCAGGCTGAAGTGAGCAGCTGCGGGGAGTGGGAAAGAGGAGGAGACAGCCTTCCTCTCCTCTGCCCAGCCACCGCCCAAGGGTGGGGGAGAAAGGACAGTCCCCACCCCTTCCCAGGCCTGGGCC
Organism: Acomys russatus; assembly: GCF_903995435.1. Taxonomy (NCBI): domain Eukaryota; kingdom Metazoa; phylum Chordata; class Mammalia; order Rodentia; family Muridae; genus Acomys; species Acomys russatus. The sequence goes on along the minus strand of NC_067157.1, from coordinate 27,186,247 downwards.
TTTAAAGGGTCCTCCGTTGAAAGAACCTGTCTCCTTCATGCTTCCTCTGTCAGGAATCAAGCCTTTAGCAGGAGTTATCCAAACTTCTTTAGCATTAAGAGAGTAATTGATACCAAGGCACTGCGGGTTCTGTGAAATCCCTCCAAATGGAAAACATTATAACCCAGAAACCCATACAGCAAGAAACGTTGGCTCCTCAGAAAGTCCAGGCAAAACGGTGTTTAACTGCCCTGGGTCCAGGTGATCCCAGACTGTCCCCAGGCTACGGTGCTAAGGTTGCACATTGGGCCAGGACTTCCCAGGCAGGAGCGGCCGACTAGAATTGCCCCAGCTCTGCTGAAAGGATTCTCACCACTCCACTGGTCAAAAGCTGTCCCTGTGCCCGGGGGACGTTATTAAAAGGGAATGAAGTGTCTGCAAGAATTTCTGTTTTTCAGTGAAGGTGACTTCTTCCTTTTAACTCAACAAACAACATTCTATTCTGTCACGCGGGTTCAGATAGCCACTCCATACCACGTTGTTATTGATAAAGCCAAGACCAAGGGCTCTCAGTAAAACACCAAGTAACAACTTCATTGGTTTTAGAAAGCATCCAGGATAGCCTTTGCCGTGCCATTGGGATTCGCTCGATGACAGAACCACAAACACGAACTTCTGAATGGGCTGCGGCATTTGCATGTGTGCGCGTGCATGCGTGTGTGTGTGCGCGTGCGTGCGTGCGTGCGTCTGCGTGTGTTCAATTTGAAACAGGATCTCACTACCGTCTCAGCTTCAGTGATAGCACCTGCCACTGCCTGTCAAGTGCTGGGATCAATGCCATGAGCGACTCGTGTAGATACTTTTAAGAAAAAAAGGAAAGAAAATATTTGTATTTGAAAACTTATTGAAGTTTGCCTGCAAATAAAAAGGAATTGTATTTTCTAATTTTACAAGTTGTACCAATTAAGCCAACTGAGAGTGCTTTGTGCGTTTCCACATTACCAACATGTGTATAATATTTCAGAGATCTTTGCCACTGATTGCAAGTCTGTATATGATACTGGAGTCCCAGTGTTAATATGTTCTGTTTTGCCTGCTAAGAAGTTTATACATATTTCTATATGGCATTGCATATAGTTCCACAGATGGCTTTTTTCCTGCTTAGATTCTAGTTAAAATACATCCATTTTTTTAAAGATGCCGCACAGAAGTTACGGTATTTTCAATTACTTTTCCTTTCAGCTGAACAGGAGGTAACTCTCCTGAGGAACTGATGAGAGCCAGCAGACCCACCCTTTACCATGAACCCTACTCAAGGTTCACACACCTGAGCTTCTGATTTTCAGGCACATTGTAGTGCTGTCTGAAAAAAAAAAAAAAAAAAAAAGGTAAGGTAAGGACTCCCTCTCTCTCTCTCTCTCTCTCTCTCTCTCTCTCTCTCTCTCTCTCTCTCTCTCTCTCCCCCTCTCCCTCTCTCTCTGCCCCTCCCTCTCATTCTCATGCTCAAGGCAACATTTGACGGCATCACTTCTTCATCTGATGACTTTAGCTTCTTTTGTTCCCCCCCAAAACCAGTTCATTGTGGGGAATATATTTATCTCTCTCACAGCTTCCACTACTACAGCTTTGAAACAAAAATTGAAGTTAGTTAATAAAATTCCTATACTCAAACAAAACACTTAACTCTTCTAGGGCTTTTGCAGTTTTGTGTAATTGTTTAGGATAGGTATTTGCAGTTATGAAATAGCAATAAAATAAATTTATGGTTGGGGTCAGCACAACATGAAGGACTGTATTAAAGGGTTGTAGCATTAAGAAGGTTGAGAACCACTGAGCTAAAGTATATTTGTTACCTCAACTTATTTTTACTTATTTTTTAATACATTTTATTAATTTATTCATATTACATCTCAATGGTTATCCCCTCCCTTGTACCCTCCCATTCCTCCCTCCCTCCCATTTTCCCCTTACTCCCCTCCCCTATGACTGTGACTGAGGGGGACCTCCTCCTCTTGTATATGCTCATAGGGATGTAATATGAATTTCTCTACTGTTATGAATTATATATAAGCATTTGATTCCCAGGATTATCTGGTATGTGACTCCCAAATGAGTTGTGACCCACAGGTTGAGAACTGCACTTATGGCTATTTTTTTTTCTTTCCCCTGAAAGTCTATTATCAGTGTAGGTTTATATTGTTGTAGTGTTTGTGATGAATTTAAGACCCAATGTGAATCTTAAGATTTGAGGCATAATATGTATGGTACACTTGATCCTATTCAAAACCTAAAGTGGATTCTGGCACTTCTTGCATGCTAAGGAGAATGATGTCTGATTGGCACCTAAAAGGGACTGGTTTGTAATCCTGGAAGTTTGATCTCTGTGCCTGATAAATGGTCTATGAATGCCACAGGGGTTTGTTAGCAATGAGTAAGGGAAATGAAAACAAATGAACCTATAGCGAGAGCACCCCGTGATGCCGTCATTCATTCATTCACTCACCCACTCACTCATTCTTATTACTAAGTGCCTTTTATGAGTGAGAAGCTGGCAGAGTATCTATCAGACACATTGGCTATAACTCGGCTATTGCCGAACTTCAAACTTACATTCAAGTGGGGAAAACAGTAAATTAAAAGGCTGGAAAAGAGTCACATCAAATGGTTTCAGCCATTACAAAGGAAAGGAGGTGGTTTAGCAGCAACTGTAAAATGATGCTTAAATGAGTGGCAAGTCAGGAAACCCTCCCTGAGCAGGTGACATTTAAGCTGTGCTCTGACATGGGGAGAGGATTCCAGTGACTGCAGAGTCAGTACAGATGAGAGAATAGACTGGAGATCTTTAGCACAGTGAATTCACGAGTCTTGTGAATCAACCGGACATGAGGATTTCAGGATCCTTCTAAAGTTTCTTCCTAGAGCAGCGGGCTGTCAGGCAGTGTGAATGCCTGAGAAAGGAACCGCAGGCTGACTGCCAGCTGTGAGCTCAATGTGCTAAGGTAACTGACACTGGAGGTGTCCGGAGGGCTATTTTTAGTTCTGATAAAAGTATCTCATAGTCATTTCATGAATAGGGCACACAGTCAAGGGAACAGATTTTTTTTCTATGAAGTAGAAGAATAAGTGTGGAGGAAATAATTAGAAAGCGTAATTCACCTAAAAGCAAAATAATTTAACAGATGCTTATTTGCAGCATGATGAATGTGAATAAGGGAAAAAAAAAAAAAAAAAAAAAAAAAAACAGCTGTAAAGGTTTAGGCAAAGGGCTGAGCAATTGCAGAATTGTAAGTCAGATTTCCCATATATAATTCCAAATAATTTTATGATCAAATGTAAAGATAACTTATTTAGAAGTTATAGACAAATTAAAGAAAATGTACAAACATTGACTGTAGGAATTGTGAAGCAGGGCTGGGGAGTGAGTAGCTGTAATAACGTGACACTAAAATGTAACATTTGCGGAAAACCTTGTCTTAGTTCTAGTACCATAGAAAATAGTACCTAGGGAAAAAGGACATGTGTACAAACATTTTATTAGGGAGTAAAATCACAGATCATCTGGAATGTTCGAAAGATGGTGTAAGATAGGGCATGGGGTAGAAGAGATAAAGGAAAGTATTACTAAAAACATAGAGATTAGTGCCAAGATGATTGCTTGACCATCCAATATATTTTCAGAAAAATGACACAAATTACTTTGTTTCTACATGGAATGAGAAGAAAAAAAAAATCAACCAACCCCTGCTCATCCATAGTCAGAAGTCATCATTTAGGAAAAAGGCCACACTCTTTTATTTGCACACATCTAGGTGCTTAGTAAAATGAAGAGCGGAGCCTGTGTTGTGAAACTCAGGGAACACAGGACTCCCAAATCAAAGACTGAGACAGAGGTTTCACTCTTGCTTTGAAGAGGGACTAGAATCAGACACAGTGTGCCGTCAGTTAAAACTCACCAGAGCAGCCATAGCTAGGCTGGGAATACGGCTTGTCATACAGTGCTTGTTTTGCACACATGAAGCCCTGGGCTCACTCCCTGCCATGGCACACACACAGAGAAAGGGAGTGAGAGCAAGACACAGCCGTAACTTCAACCTGCCTCTAGCCTCGAGGGAATGGAGCTAGCTGTTCTTAGGGCTACTACAGGTATGAAACAAGGCATGTGCATAGATTTGGGGTGATAGGAATTTGAAGAATAAAGGATAGACAAAAGAGGAGAATACAGTAATATGAGACAGAGGGCAAAGGGACAAATAACATTAACCATTCCAAGGGCAGACACTATTCAAACTCCGTATGTGAAAGTCTCACAGTGATTGCTCTCCTACATTTATAGATTATTATTAATTATTGAAAACTTTCTTCTCTCACACAGTACATTCCAACCACAGTTTCCCCTCCTTCCACTCCTTCCACCTAGCTCCCTTCCCCTTCCCCTCTCCCCAAGATCCATACTTTCGTCTCTGTTTCCCGAAGAGCAGGCAAAAGAATCAGAGACACAACACACGCTCCCATTGTTAGGAGTCCCACAAAAACACCAAGTTAACAGCTGTAATATTTATGCAGAAGGCATGGTGCAGACCCGTGCGGGCCCCAATGCTTGCTGTTTCAGTGTCTGTGAGCCCATGTGAGCCCTGCTCAGTTGATTCAGTGGACCGTGTTTTTCTTTGTGCCTTCCATCACTTCTGACACCTAGAATCCCCTCCTTTCTTGGGACCACCGGAGCTCTGAGGGGAGGACCCGGATGTGGGTCTCTGCACTCACTCCCATCCGCTGCAGGAAGAAGCTTCTCTGATGACTGGACATACGGCACCGTCAATGAGTACAGCAGAATGTCAGTAGAAACCGTTTCATTGATTGTTCTTTTTGCCAGTTGTGTCTGGTTCTACCCTGTGTCTCTGGGCTGTCCAGTCTCGTGTTCATGGCAGTGGCAGGTTTGGGCTTCCTCTTACGGCACAAGCCTCAAGTTAACACAGATATGGGTTGGCTATTCCCACAACTTCTGAACCACCATATTGTAGGCAAAAAAGGGGCTGTTAATGTTTACTATTAATCGCCTATAATTATTACAGTGGTTATTATTAACTGCTGCCATATCAATTAAAAAAAACACAGACACCTGATAGAATTTTAAATAAGCCTTATTTCTTCTGGGGCTGGGCAGATATTACCGCCCCCCCCCCCCCCCCCCCCCCCACCCAAACCATCTTGTTACCTCCCAGCCTGTCATCCCCTGCCATTTGCTTTAATCATCCCTATCTGGGCTACTTCCCATCCCATAGCCCCATAAATACTTGCACATGCTTTCTTTTCATCTGAGATGCTTCTCTCCAAGCTAACCCATGGCTGCCCCACTTCCTTCTTTTCCTCTAGTACCTCTCTCTCTCTCTCTCCTTCCCATGATCCTCCTTTCTTCCCTGCCCAAGAAACTTGGCCACACCTGAGCAAATGAAAGCATCTTAGAGAGCCATCAGCTAAGGGGCGAATAGTGGAAAGGTAATACATGTACCCAATGTTACTACTCTAAAAATAAAATTTGCAGGCAAATGGACAGAACTAAAAAAAATATTATACTGAGTGAGGTAACCTAGGTCCAGAAAGACAACCACTACATGTTCTCTTTCATTTGCGGACTCCAGATCCAAACCTGTAGGTTCAATATAGGAGAAGGAGGAGCCCTACTGGGCTAGCAGGACACAAGTGCTACGAATGAGGGAAGGGGAAAATGGAGGAGCTAACTGGGAAGACAGGAAAAGAGATAATATAGCAGGAGAGAGGAGAAAGAGAAATAAATAACACTAAGAATGCCTTGAAAAGCCCTAGGAAAACTTATTATTTTATAAGATTACTTTACATACACACACTATATATATGTATGTGTACACACACACACACACACACACACACACACACATATACATACATACATACACACACCTTACATGTACAATAATGCCCACCCTAAGAATCATAGACTACCTAACAAAAATACAAGTGTCAGGCAGAAAATTCCTCCATTTGAGTTGTTGGTCAAGGGGAGTCTAAGAAACCTTCACAATAATATAGGGTCTTGCATTAATATTGGTGCCCTGCCAGAACATAAGTGCTGAGGGTTCTGTATACTTTGGTCACAGGGTTTAAGGAGATCATACTGGTACTAACCTGGGAGCCTCCTCCTAGAGGAGGTGCAATCTAAGCTGCCAAGGGACGAAAGCAATTAATAGTCCTACACAGCTGTAAAGCCCAAGAACTGAAACAATGGTAAGACTGGCAAGTTATCTCCAACAGTACAAACATCGTGTTTGTATCTTGCAGGCAACCAATAGCGGTCTAATTGCACATAAAGCCAGCTGAACTGGAGGGAACTCCTGTCTGATAGTGTAAGCCTAGCCAAGAACTCATAGCTAGAGGGGGAATAGGCCCTGCGGAGGGGGGGGGACATACTGCTATCCTATTACTAAAGCAATACAGTTTCAGGTTGCCTTCCAAATATTTATAATTATACCCATGTATAAACACAGCTCTCACATATCATCCAAGTAGCTTCTTTTTGTGGCACATGGAGACTAGTAGAGAGATCTAGAAACCATCAAAATGCAGAGAATAAGCAGCTGTGTTGTCTGACACCAAATAAAAAATATACAACATAACCCCTACACCTAAGACTCAAGAACCCTGAAGAAGAAAAAGGAGAAATATTGTAAGAGCCTGAGAACCAGGGTAACAGCTGGGTGCTAGTTTCTTCTGGATCACACAGCGTGTTGCTTTTCTGAACTCTCAGTCAAGACCTTCAAAAGCTATGTCAATTGTCATGCCCACATGGGTGGGGGAAATTTTCACAAAGCCATATCTTTAGAAAAAGAACTACAGGCAGTCAATGACCGCTGGAGGTGGGAAAATCAGTTTGGTTTTGTTAGGAATAAAACCTCAATTTAAGGGGTCAGCCCTAAGCACAGGTAAATTTTAGCAATATTAGTTACATCCAGCAGATTGTATATATGTGTGTGTGCGTGTGTGTGTGTGTGTGTGTGTGTGTGTGTGGGTGTGTGTGTGTATCCTGATGAGTTAGTGGGTTAGTTCTCAATCTTAAGTGAAAAGTCTATTCCTTATGTGTCAAACAAAATGAGTGTCTGATTATCAGAAATTATTTTAATACTACAATTAGTACTAAAAGCAAGTAAATTGCCATGTGTTGAGATTTGAATGTGAAGTAGGACCTCCAAAAGAATGGTGTTGAGATCTGAACCAAGAGAAGCAGCTGCTCTCAACCACTGAGTTATGTCTCTCAGACTCTTTTTGAGGTTTGACAACTTGCCTGTTTCCTCTTTACTCACTGCTTTATGACCGCATATGAAATGTAATCAGCCACCTCAGCCTGCAGACATCATACCTTCCTCATTGTGGTTGACTGTATCCCTCAAACAGTGAAAAGGGAGATATCCTGCAAAAATTTAAGTGTGTGCGATGACCAAGAATGTGATCTTGGGAAATACACAAAGCACAGGTCTCACCCATAGAAGTTAAACTCGTTAGCAATTAATAAAAATGAAAGTGGAGTAATTCAGTAACAATGGAAAGACTTTACTATAAGAATAACTTTAAAAATTAACTTTTAGCCAACAGCTTATCTACTTTAGCAGAAATGAGAATTTTAAGGTCTGTATTTAAAAAACTAAATGTAAAGTAAAACAACATCATGTCCTGTTTTCTATACAATTTTTTAAGAAATATTTTCAATAAAACAAGCTCAGTTCATTCTTTTAGTATGACAAAAATAATACCAGTTAAAGAAACATCTCAACATTTATTTTTATTATTTTTTATAATTTTTATCTTATAATAATGCCCAAGATAATAATTTAAAAATTAAATGTATCTTCTTTCATAACTTAAGAACACAAGAAACCTCTGCACATTTTTAATTTGAAAATATTTTTAATGAACTATACAAACCTATCTCCAAATATTTCAAGTTTACTTTTTATTTGCAGTGTATGTATTTGATTTTGTGAATTTTAGGCTTTCATAAAAGATGGCAAATAATGACTAAAAATTATTAGATTTATAATTTCCCAAGTTAAACATAAAGGGCTTCAAATAATTAAATTAAATGTGTGTTTTGTGGCAGGATGCCCAGAGCCTGCACATGCCCAGGACAGACAGGGTTTCAGCACCAACTGGGAGGAGACATAAATCTCCATCCTTAAGAAAGAAACTGTCAGGCACATATCTAAACACAATAAAGCTATTACAGCAAGCCAGTGGCCAACATCAAAGTAAGTGGAGAGAAACTCAAAGAAATTCCACTAAAATCAGCGACTACACAAGGCTGCCCACACCCTTCAAATCTCTTCAATATAGTACTTGAAGTTGTACCCAGAGCAATAAGACAACAAAAGAAGATCAAGGTGATTCACATAGGAATTGAGGAAGTCAAAGTGTCACTATTTGCAGATGGTATTATAGTGTACACAATTGACCCCCAAAATTCCGCCAGAGAATTCCTACAGCTGATAAACACCTTCAGCAAAGTGGCTGGATACAAGATTAATTTTTTTAAAAAATCAGTAGCCCTCTTGTATATAAATGACAAAAGACCTGAGAAAGACATTAGGGGAGCTACACCCTTCACAATAGCCTCAAACAACATAATGTACCTTGGGGTAACCAAGCAAGTGATAGACTTGTATGAAAAAAACTTCAAGTCTCTGAAGAAAGAAATTGAAGAAAATATCAGAAGATGGAAAGATCTCCATGTTCGTGTATCAGGAGGATCAACATAGTAAAAATGGCCATTTTACCAAAAGCAAGCTACAGATTCAATGCAATCCCTATCAAAATACCTACACAATTCTTTACAGACCTTGAAAAATCAATTCTCAACTTCATATGGAAGAACAAAAAGCCCAGAGTAACTAAAACAATTCTGTATAATAAAAGATCTTCCAGAGGAATCTCCATCTCTGTTCTCTTTCTATACTATAGAGAAGAGAAAGTAAAACAGCATGGTACTGGCATAGAAACAGGCTGGTTGATCAATGGAATCAACTCAAAGACCCAGAAATAAATCCACACACTTATGGATTTTTGACAAAGAAGCCAAATCCATACAATGGAAAAAGGATAGCATCTTCAACAAATGGTGCTGGTCTAACTGGATTTCTACATGCACAAAACTCAAGTCCAAGTGGATTAAAGACCTCAACATAAAACTAGAGACACTAAATCTGTTAGAAGAGAAAGTAGGGAAGAGCCTGGAACTCATAGGCACAGGAGACAACTTCCTAAACAGGACACCAACAGCCCAGGCTCTAAGGTCAACAATTAATAAGTGGGACCTTATGAAACCGAAAAGCTTCTGTAAGGCAAAGGATACTGTCAACAGAACGAATCGACAGCTAGAGATTGGGAAAAGATCTTCACCAACCCTACATCTGATAAAGGGCTAATATCTAAAATATATAAAGAACTCAAATTAAACACCACCAAACCAAATAACCCAATTAAGAAATTGGGTTCAGAGCAAAACAGAGAATTATCAACAGAGGAATATCAAGTGGCTAAGAAACACTTGAAGAAATGCTCAACATCCCTAGCTATCAGGGAAATGCAAGTAACAATGACTTTGAGAATCCATCTTCCACCCCTCAGAATGGCTAAGATCAAAAACTCCAGTTACAGCACATGCTGGCCAGGATGTGGAAAAGGGGGAACACTTCTCCATTGCTGGTGGGAGTGCAAACTTGTACAACCACTTTGGAAATCAATCTGGCACTTTCTCAGAAAATTGGGAATGGTGCTCCCTCAAGACCCTACTATACCACTCCTGCGCCTATACCTGAAAGATATTCCAACATACAACAAGGACATTTGCTCAACAATGTTCATAGCAGTGTTATTTATAATAGCCAGAATCTGGAAACAACCTAGTTTGTCCCTTCACCAAAGAATGTATAAAGTAACTGTGGAATGGAATAGAATACTATTCAGTTATCAAAAACAAGGAAATATTGAAATCCACAAGCAAATGAATGGAACTAGAAACGATCGTGGTGAATGAGGTAACCAACCCAAACCCAAAAAGACAGACATGGCATATAAACACTCACTTATACATGGATATTAGCCCAATATAGATGTCCTCTGAGAGACTTCATGGCTGAGGTGGGGATCGGGACAGATGCTGGGATTTGCTGCTGGACTCGGGGTGGAGTGATGAGAATGGTATGGAAGAACGGGGGGGATAGAAGGACCCAGAGGGTTCAGGACCCCACAAGTAGACCAGCAGGCAGTCAGATCTGGATCTAGGGGCATCTGTGCAAACTGTTACACCAACTAAAGATAATGCATGTAGTAAATCCAGACCCCTGTTCAGATCTAGCCAATGGACAGCTCATTCTCCATGGTGTGAGCAGAGCGGGAACTGCCACTGACATGAACTCTGGTGGCTCCGATTTGATCACTTCCACTTGGTGGGAAGGCCGGGAGGCACACAGAGGAAGGAGAAGCAGGCCATCTGGATGAGACTTGATAGTGGTGGTCATACGGTAGGGGAGGAGGTCCCCTTCTGTCAGAGGTCTAGGGGAGAGGAATACGAAGAAAGAGGGAGAGAGGATAGGAATGGGAAGATAAAAGTGAGGGGACAACAATACAGATGTGATCTGAATGAATTATAATGAATTGAAATTTTAAAAAAGAAAAGAAAGAAGCTGTCTCTAATTGACAACTACTTGCAAAGGAAAAAAATAGTTTTCTTCAATGGAGACTCACTGGACATACAAACTACATTGAAAGGAAGGCCCAACACCATACAGCAGATGGCCAACAGAGAACTAACACAATGGTGCTTGTATAAATGTTTTGTCTCGCATTGCTTTGTTTGGGCATTTCTTATGTCACTGGTCTTTTACCTGTGTATTATATTTTCTAATTTTGTACTTTTATATGTTTTGTTTTGAGGTATATATGTGTTTCTTGTCCTTCTTTGCTGTTTTGTTTATTTGTGATTTATTCATTTATTCTTATTCTGGTTTGTTTGCTTTTTTGTTGTTGTTGTTGTTGTTTTGCCTGTTTGTCTTCTAAAGAGGAAAAGAAGCTGTGGAGTTGGCTGGATGGAGAAGTGGAAAAGATTTGGGGTGATATGGGAAAGGTGAAGCCAAGATATTAATATATCATAGGAATTTTCAATTAAATTTAAAAGTATACTAATTGATTAATTAGAAGAGAGATAAAACTACAAATAACTAAAACAAATTGGTATGAGTATTTATAGATCAGGAAAAGTCATTGACACTTCAGTAATTTGGTAACAGGTAAACTAAAAAGTATAGATTTGATTTTAGAAATACTTATAAATTACTGGTTAATGATGTCAATGTTAGCTTTGATTATTTATTGAGCAAGAGAAATCATTAGCTTGACTGGATTATCACTATATAACTTGTATAAAATGGACCATTTCTGTAAAGTAAAACTTCAAAAGCATACTAAAATGTAAGTGAATAAAAAGAGAGATGTGATTAAAATACAATCTCAAAAATAAACAAGAGATACACAAGTGAATATGTTAATAATTCTATAGCAGACAAAGTACAAAGCTCATAACAACAACAAAATAAGTAGTGAAATTTGCCACATAAGTATGTGAAATCTTTTTTGGGAACAAAATAACATATAAAGCTAAGTTATGGAACAAAGATTATTGGGACTGTATTGAATAATTAATGGACACATCATTTATATACACTATTTTGAAGTGTTGAAAACTACTAAGACAGAAAACAATTCAGTAGGGTAATAAATAAAGATTAACATGTGATTCATAAGATTAAAAATACATATTTTCTCCTGCTGACTGAGAAATATTAATGAAAATAGTAATTAAGTGTCTATTTTCACTATAATAAGTAAAATAAATGAACCAAATATTTAAAAGTTAATATCTTCAATGCTAAAGAAAAAATATAGAATGGCATTCTGGAAAGCTGTAGATAAAATTACCAACATCGTGACAGAGTGTTTGCAAAGTATCTACAGGTAAATTTCATTCACACATGCAATATTTAAATCATGTAGAGCCTTTCACCAATTATTCTATTTGTAGAATCATTTGTTTCATCAATACAGTCTGTTTCATCTCAGTTCATATTTATCTGATGTGAATTGTTCATGTTTGATTCAGAAATAGGTTTGTGATGTAAAACATCACAAAGAACTTGGGTGGGTACCCAACACACACACACACACACACACACACACACACACACACACACACACACACACAAGAAAACAGCAAAGAAAGCATGAGCAGATATATAACCTTCAGCAAGCAGAAAAGGCTCCCAGCCCAGCTCCCACAGAAGTAGAATTCCATTAAGAATCTGTGCATACTTAATGCATATATGCATCAAGACCTCACATCATACCTTATAAATATGTGCAGATATTATGTGTCAATCAAAAGGAAGAGAATCATTGCCTCACCCCCAGCCTTATTAGCTCTCATCTTATGGCAGTTCTTCCTGCTCCCTGTGCCCACCATGGCACTCACTCAGCTCTCAGCTCTGCTTCAGCAGCCCATTTTTTACCATCATCAGCTCTGCTCTTATCAGCCTTTCCCCCCAGTGCTTTCATACATTTTTAACATTCACTGTGGTGGCCCCCAGCATAAAGAGCTCTTGACTAGGTAACACACATTAGCGCGAGTACCAGTTTCTGAGTCTGTGGTTCTCTGAGTTTAAAGGGTCTCAGGTTTGGTAATCTTTTGCTGTTATATTTAATTTTCTTTCACCTTAATTAAGCTATTTTGAAGGACATGACTCCTACTTTTTAGGTGTTCAAAGAAGAGAACATGTATTTGCAAACACAAGCAAAAAAAAAAAATGCATCATGATGTAAGGATGGTGATTGCAGGAGTGTGTTCTATAATTGCCAGAAGTAAAGGATGTGTCAGTTGGAAATGGTTCAATCAATTATGATCTGTCCTTCCCATAGAATGTTAAGCCATCACAAAAAGGAGACTCATAGAAATGGGAATTTCATAAAAATATACAATTTTCCATAGAATTTACCAAACAGTATGTGGTTTTGCATTTAAAATAAAAACAATATAATCATATTTAGATATACCTAACTGTTCTGATATTTACATACAAGAATGAAAATATTACTAATGAGAGTTTTGTCAATGAACATACTTCTGTGAAATTTAAGACCTCTGAAGCAATATGCATATATTCATGTCAGAATTTTTTTTTAAAAACTCCTAAATTGAAAATCTAAAATTTACTGGAAAATATTCCATACTTACAGAAAAATAAAAATGAAAAGAGATTGTCTTCATTAGTAAGCTTCACAGCGTAAAAAGATGAAAAGATGAAGAACACAGTCTTAAAAATATATATGAAAAATCCAAATACCAGACATGAAAAGGTCTCTTTTGACTTTTTGGTCAGAGTTGCACAAAAGACTCCCAAAATATTTAAGACTATTGCTATTGCCCTTGGTTGCCCATAAGAGAAAGAAGAAAAATCCCTATTGCTAAACATACCGTGCATTTTGGAAATAAGACCCAGAGGCCTCTGAGCTGACAATGAGCTAAATGCCACATCCCTAATAACTAGTGCTCATGATACCAGAAGACACCCTGCAGGCTTCCCAATAAGAGACACAACCAATGTGCCCACCCAGCTAAGATGTTTATGGACCACAAAGACCAGCGTAGCAGTAGTGGCACACATAGCTTGGCAGCAACCAACAGCCTTCTAATTGGACTTAACAACCATTTTACAAGTTGAAAATTAGATAGGGTACTAGAAATCTAGCCAACTACCCAGGGCTAGTGAAGGCATGGATCATAGAGAACCAACCAACCACCATCTTACTAAGCCAGCATTATCCTAACTACATTCTAAATACTTGTCCTTATATCCACATATGAGCATTGTCCTCACCACTCATCAAGGAAGCTTATCTTTTCAATAGACAAGAGACCAGTTGATTTACCTACAACAAAACTCCTGCACCTAGGGCTCAGAGATCATTACAGAAAGGGGCGGGGGTGGAAAGATTGTAAAGAACAGAGAGTTTTCTGCGAGTTTACATCTTTTAAAATGTCAGAAGCTACATCCGTAAGTTCTCATGCCTTCCTAAACATGAGCAGTAGACAATGCTTATGGGGAGGGTGAAAGCTTATTAGACTTCAACCCTACAAAAAGAACTTCCTCAACTAAGGAACGTGGAGAGTGGTAGAAAATAGTCTTCCCAGGAAAAAGTACATCAGCTTGCTATCCAATAGCAAATGGCCAGCCTTGAAAAACATACATACAATTAACATTTATGCCGACTGAGCAGGTAGTATTAATGTATTGAGGAGTGTGTGTGTGTGTGTGTGTGTGTGTGTGTGTGTGTGTGTGTGATGTATGTACTAACAATTAATACAAAAGGGGCCATGAAATTAAAAGAGAGTAAGGCAAAGTCTAAAGGTGGATTTAGAGGGAGAAAGGGAAGGAGGTAAACGAGGTAATTATTGTATTATAATTTGGATAAAAACATATCCCTGACCTGCGTGAAACAGCAAGTACACTTACAATAGATAATGTATTAATAAAGAGCAATGTGACAATCTCTTTTAATTGTAAGTTAATGAACAAATTACCTTCACAAAGTTTGAGTACCCTAACCAGAACACACAATGCCAAAACACATTTAACAAGAATGATTTAGAAATGGCCAGAGAATTAAAAAAAAGTCAAATTAAACTTTTTTTCTCTCCTCTTTTTTTAAATTGTTGTATAGGGTTTGGGGCTTTTGTTTATTTTTGTTTTGATGTCTGTTTTTGACACAGGGTCTTCTTTTATAGCACAAGCTGGCCTGCAGCTGCCAAATGTCCAGCTCCAGGCTGCCAAGGGCTGAGATTAAGGGAGTACACCACCCAGCCACGCCAGGCTGAGCTTTTTCTTTGATCTTTTTTTTGTTTGTTTGTTTTTTGTTTTTCCCTGGAGAAGCAATGTGGCATAGCTAAGATCAGCCCTCCAGGGCTCTGGGCAGGACTCAGCTGTTTGTGATGAGGCCTGCAAGGTGCTCCCAGAGTGTCACTAAAGGAGAGGCTGATTCGCCATTATGACCAACTCATCTTGCTATGTACCTGGCCTTGTCACATGGAGAAATGTGATGTCCATCAGTTTTGTATGCCCCTCCATGTGTCACTCCCACTCTGTTTGGAGACTTCAGTAGTCTAAAGAAGGCAGAGCCCCTGGTCTGAGTCCTAGGCCACTCCTAGCAACATGGCATGTAAATGAGACATAAGAATTAGCTATTATAAGACCTTCCATTGGAGCCTCTTAGAGATTCACAGGAGAGCTTTCCCAATAAGAACTGTCCAGAGAAAGGAGAGAAAAAGTCTTTGGCCTATTTCCTTTTCTGTATTAAAAACAAGCAACACAAAAAAGTATATTTCAGTTTTTATTCTTAAGTGCCTGCATGAGTTGATTTACTAAAACAGGAATGTGAGCATCCACTCCAGTGACCTATGACCTACAGACTTAAAATCTAACCACCTTTATTTCTGTGGAGGGTGGGGAGAAAAAAATTTCTTAGTGAATTCAGAAGCAAAATTTCAGTCTTTTAAAAAGGACCCCAATCCTTTGCTCTCTGATCTGGATCTGCATGCACACCATTTATTAAAAGAAATCAAAGTGATGCCGACTTTCCTTCCATTAAAAGGAAAATGCATTTGCCTTTAATTCTTGAATCAAATAAGGTTCTATTTATTTTTCTGTGAATAAGCAGGCTTAAATTAATAAGAGAATGAATAACGATGCTGCTTTTAGAAAACCATGTAATTTTCAAATGAAAACCACTAATCTTAACATATTCTTCGGCAAAGAAGGCTATGGCATCTTCAGAAGAGCTCCATGCTTTCAACTAAAATAACACTTTTGAAGAGAGTCTCCACACTTTGCTTTGAATGATACTTCTGTCTCAGGAGAAAGCTGCCAAATGTGTCCAGAATTGATTAATAAGGAGAATAATCACCTCCCACTAATTTCAATCTTTCTTACAGCTTTTCCTCTCATGGGATAACCATGAAGACTCTGTAGCATGATTGTGGAACCTAAGTCTAACCACTCCTTGCCAGTGGCCAATGAAGTGCAAACACAAATTAAACTGCATTGAGGATTCTATTACTTGGCTGTTTGAGAATTTATTTTACTGCAAAGCATGCAGGCAGAGAGAAGCAGATGGGCAATGCCGAGACAATTTTCTTTCTGGGTATTACCCATCTGTTTTCCATTTTTGTTTTTCTACTTCAAGCTATTCTAGATGTCCCATTTCCTTTTATACAATGGCATAAATTAGTTATTCAAATATTCAGTGGTCACACATGTAATGCCAATTTAATGATTTCAAGATAAGCAATAATATAATTTTAATTTATACTGAGTGATTTCTGGGCTCTTCTCACGTTCCTAAACCTTTAAAATGTCTTACAATTTTTTTCATTACACTGAATGGATCCTATTATCATCTTCATTTTACAGATGAGGAATTTGAAGGATAAAGAGCTTAAGACAATTTTCCAGTTCATGTTGCTTGGAAATGTTAGACTGTGGAATTGTTGCTGTTTGAAAATGCCGTGTCCTGGGCACAAGGGAGAAGGGAGATTTTGTGTGTTTGTCCTAATTTTAATGTATTTATTTGTCATTAACTTTGAAGTTTTAAATAAATAATCAAACACAAAGACAACCTTTGATTTAATGTCCCAAATCTACTGAAGATTTGTAGCACAAGCAAGATGTCTAATACTTTCCAAAAGTGAGTCCTGTTGTTAGAGGTGGTGAGTATGCAATGGCCAAACCATTGACTCCAGAGTCGGAACAGACCTTCAACATGCTCTTGCCCAAGACTCCTCAAACAATTTAAGCAGCAGGTCCTTTCCCTCAAATGAAATTTGTTGGAAACTTGATAAACATAGGCAATAATTGCTGTGGTTGGGGTGAGGGAGAGAAGAGCCGTAAAACAACAGAGCTGGGCCCCACCCACTCCAGCAGACCTCTTTTCTTCACCGTCTCCCACTCTCCTTCTGCTCCTCAGTACTCACTCTTAAAACCCCTGTACATCCCTGATTGAAATAGGATATTCTCTAATAAAAGCATCTGCTTAATAAGAAGATCATGCTTATTTTAACAGAACTATGATTCAGTAAGAGCTAATGTGGATAATCTCACAATGTAGTGTACTTTTACCATCCTCAGCCAGCCTGTGTCAGTCATAAAAGGAACCTTGAGAAGATCATTAAAGCTTTTACTTAGTCTACACATTTTGAGTGGATGAAAGAAATAGCTTTTAGAGAGCACAGGAGCTGTAATGACTCAGGCTTGGGGACAGTCCTAAGGACAACACCACCAGGATTGCCCATCAACTTAAATGTAAAGCATTCTCAAATGTACATGCAACAACAAGAAAAAAAAAAAAAGACATCCAGGTAGCTTTAGACAGGAGATCACTTTGGATCTTGATACCAGTTGGGCCAGGAACATCATTCAAAAACAGATTGCCAAGCTAATCTTTAAAAGTAGATGTGCAAAGTAGGATGGTAGCCTGAGTTTTGCCTTTATTTGTTGTCTTTTCTTTGCTTCAGTGTTTACTTTGTTTCCTCTACAGAAAAGACAGAAGGAAGATGATTCTTTTTTTCTCCCACTGTCTTCCACGTCATCCTTTCCAAAGAATTTTAAATCTACATTAGCACAATCACACTCTATTTAATTTAGAGTCAAATGGGGCTAAGGTGACAACTGTGACTGGCCAAGTGACCAATATACTTCATAATACAATATATTTTTTCTTAAGAAATAATAACTCAACCCCCAGGTAGCCAACTATAAGAATTTTAAACAACACATGCACTTCTGAGATCAAACTTATCTTTGCACATGTGCACTTGCATTCACAGATGAGTACCTTATCAGACTCTAAATCCTAAAGAACAGATACTTGGCATGCACACATAAAATCTTGTTCTTGAAGCACCGGGACACAGCACAGACCAGCATCTCATGCCCTTAAGCATTAGTGGCACCACACTACATGGAGATAGATAGGCAGTGGAAAGCAACTGTGTTAGACATCCTGGTAAGTCAGATGAACTATGAAGGTGAGAAGATGCAAGAAAAGCAGGGCTCTACCTTATCACTGAAATCTGAATATGTTAGTGGGCTGAGTCATGGAAGTAGATCTCTTTTAAAGGTTGGGACAAGCCATTATGCTGCACACTTAACATGAAAAGGAAGTGACTACATGGTAGGAGCCCCGTGTCTCTCTCTTTCAAGTGTTTATTGATTATTAATTTCTCCAGGATCACATACTGGCTTCAGTGTATGCAATTCCACTTGCCTCTTCTTACCACAGTAATTTTGGCTCATGCATGGCTCAGGTTCTGCTAGTTACTAAATATATGAACTCCAAACCACACACTCCAGTAAGTGTAACTTGGAAGACCTTAGTTGCCAGAATCACTCAACCCCTCATCTTTGCGAATTGTGACCAGCCAGCAGAATATATCATGATACACGTTCTGGTTTTCACCTACACTTTCTATTATGTGGTAAACACACACACATGTCAATCCTAGAAAGGGTACCATAGCAGAAGCTGTGTCTGATTGATAGTATGTCCAAGGAAGAATTGATTTTCTTGGAGCAGAGTTAGCATTTTCCCATTACCTTGACTCCACCTTTGGCATGAATGCAGAGGAAAGAACGACAACGGACAGTCTTTGACATCAAGCAATGGCAAAAAGAAACTGTGGGACACTGCAGAGCTGTTGGATATGTTTACCCCTTTCAGATGCAGCACATGGATTGTTTGCCACATTAATTGTCTTTTTGTTGCCAGTGAGGAGATAACATCCTCATGAACACATGTGGGTTCAACTAGACGATTAAATAGCAATGGGTAAACCATTAATGTCTCTTCTCTTTACATTGAAAAGCAGAAACTATTCATCTTCATATCTTGATGACATTTTCCATTTGTAACCCATGCATTAACTAAAAACTCAAACCAATGTTTTAAATAAAGATTAAAGATTGAGTAAAAATTTAAAAATTAAAAGGAAAGGAAGAACTGTAGGAATAACTCAACGATATGCACTCTATGGAAGCATAAAAACAAATTTACTGTCCAGAAAGGGTGTTTACAAAGCCAGGTACAGTGGTGAGAACGTGTAGTCACAGTACGGAGAAAGCAGAGACAGGAGACGATATGAGCACCACAGGCCAACTGACATAGGCTATATGCTTAGCTAGAAGCCAGAGAAAGAGCTTTTAAACAACCAGGCAAGCAAGCAAGAGGTGGATAGTGGCTATGGAACAACACCCAAGGTTGATCTCTAGTGCGCATGCACACACACACACACACACACACACACACACACACACACACACACACACAGGCCACAAACATAGATAAGTAGATCACAAAGTAAAAGTCAGCAAGGCAACCAATTCACTCAACAGGATTCAGGAACACAAACTTTCTGTGTTCATTTTGTTTCCAGTATTCCACGTCTGTGCAGCAAAAGATGATAGGATTTTCCCCCTTTTGATATGGTCATAAAATTTTTGTTATTTACAGTCTTTGCCTTAAGCTGAGAATTTGAGAATTGAGCACATTGTCTTCTTTTTTGAATATGTCCATAAATTTTGAGGGAAAATCTGTTCAACCCATTGAATGCCTTTCAGGCTACTGTGCAAGAGCCACTGGTCTCTCACAGCCTTGCACTGAATGGGTTTTTTTCACTGTAGATGACCACAGGGAATAATTTAATTAGTGACTCAATACCACATGCCATTGACTACCAAAGGTCTTTAATATTCAACAGAATCTTTTTGCCTTCAGGCTCTTCAGCCCTCATGTGCCATCATCCTCCGTTTCCCCTTAGGCTTTTTGCTTGCAAACATATTCTTATTCCAATTCTATATTAATCAGAATTCTGCATTGAAAGCAACCAATACTCACTGTCACTTCATGCTTCAGGATTTAAATTTAAAAAGTGTTTGGAAGCAAATTCCAATGAAGTAGGACAACCAGTTTCAGAAACCTTATAGCCACGATAGAAGCCACCATCATACAGTAAGTATAAACTTGACGCTCTTGGTGGCTACTGTTGTCACTGATGAAACTGGTTTAAAGCCACAGGAAGAATATCTAACAACACTGAATACCACTGCTGGGCTCCTGCCAATGCTGACCTGTAAGTTCACTGCCATGGCTACAGTTTCCTTTGCTTTCTACCAGACACATTCACTTGTCTACGTTGCTTTGCAGTGGGATCTCATACATCTCAAAGTAAGGTTTCCAAGCCAATGTCGAGGGAATCTAGACAGACAAGTGCCCTAAGTATCTTCCATCCAGCTTCTAAACATGCAGACCCACTGTTCCTCTGTGATGGTGGGTTTTGACCAACTTGATACATACAGCTAGACATGCCTGGGAAAAGAGAGAATCTTAATTTATAAAATTCCTCCATAATACTGGCCTGTGGGCAAGTCTGTGAGACATTATCTTAATTAATGATCAATGTAGGAGGACCCACCTGATGGAGGAAGAGAAGGGATGCCACCCTGGGTATGTGGTCATAAGCAAGCTATGAGGAGCAAGCCAGGAAATGTGTTTCTCTGCATCCTCTTCATCAGTTACTACATCTAGGTGTTGCACTGAGTTCGTGCACTGACTTATGAGATAAACCCAAGACGCTTTTAGTCTTGGTTTTTTGTTACAGCAATAGGAACCTTAGCCAGGACACCCTCCTGCCAAAGAGTTCAGATCTGGGCACATGGGAGAATGGTCCACACTGTGATTCAGCAAACACAAGGGCAATATTCAATAGAAACTGTAAACATTCACCAAGTCCTTGTTACTACCTGGCATTGCTTTATAAACTCTCAATTAATTGACTCATTAGACTCCTCCATTTCTCCATCTTCCCAATTTCTGATGCAGAAGCTAGCATATAATGAGGTTAACTAGCTTCTCTGAGGTCACAGCTAATAAGAGGCAGGACAATTATTTCACTGAAGCTCTGTCACATACTACCCTCCTTCATTATAACCTTTGTTTATAATGGCATAATTAGTTGCTCACAAGGTCCAACGTACAATGTAATTTTGAGATAAAATATCATTTTTATCCTTTGGGGAAATTGGGAAGTGCTCAAAATATACCCTACGAAAGGAGAAGAATGTGGGATTGCTATTGAATTTAAACCTAAATCATTAGATTATGACTTTGCCACAGGCCTAGAAGTTTCTCAAATTGTAAAATTGGGTCAAAAGACTCTAGCTATAAGATTATCTTTTCCTTTAGAATATATTGTAAACCTCTGAGCAGGCCTCTGCAGGTATACATTTTCTCTTTCTGCTCTGAGACAATGACTCAATACCCTGCTCTCCAGATAACACCTGCAAAGATAATAAAGAAGGTGACACTGCCAGAGGAGCTTTTCTCCTTTAGTAGGCAATGAAACAGGAAAACACTCATTTCTGATATTGGCAGAAGAAACATGTTACAGGCGAATGCTTGCTTTCAAAGTTTAAATGATCCAAGAAATGTTTTCTCTTTCTCAATGAGTGTGTCCATATTTTAGATTAATAGATATATTTACATGTGTCTTTAAGATAGCGTGCTGGCTAGTTTTATGTCAACTTGACAGAAGCCAGAGTCATCAGAGAGGAGGTAGCCTCAATTGAGAAAATGCCTCCATCGGATCCAGCTGTAAGGAATTTTCTTATGCAGTGTTCAATGGTGGTGGACCCAGCTCATTGTGGGTGGGGCCACCCTTGAGCTGGTAGTTCTGGGTTCTGTGAGAAAGCAGGCTAAGGAAGGCATGGAAGCACTCCTGCCTTCAGGTTTCTGCCTTGCTTCAGTTCCTGCCCTGACTTCCTTCACTGTTGGGCTACAATACGGAAGTGTGCACCAAATATATAAATACTTTCCTCCCCAACTTGCTTTTGGTCATGGTGTTTCATCACAGCAATAGAAATGTTAACAAGCCCAAAATCATTACTAAAATACTAAAAATAAAAGTCTTAAAAGAATATGACGGTGCCTCACATTTGACCATGTCCCCTGGAGGGGGAGACCTGGTGGCACTCAGAGGAAGGACAGCAAGTAGCCAAGAAGAGACTTGATACCCTATGAGAATATACAGGGGGACGTAATCCCCCTCAGGAACAGTCATAGGGGAGGGGAATAATGGGAAAATGGGGGGGGGGAGGAATGGGAGGATACAAGGGATGGGATAAACATTGAGATGTAACAAGAATAAATTAATAAAAATAAAAAAAATAAAAAATAAAAGAATATGACGGATTTGGCATATTTACCAGATATAATAATTTTGATGGCCCGTATTCTGGAACATGGTACCTTTGAGTTTGGTAATTGCTTACTGATTGAAGAAATCCCAATACTTTTGCCTTCCACTCTTCCCTACAGACGCTATTCTTCTCCATTAGAGTCCGCAGCTTCTCGCCTGTCCGTCGTGCAGCTGATCTCTTCTCTTATATTACTGACAAGAGAAAAGTATCAAATTTGTACTCGCCACAGTCTTTTTCTTTGCAATTCCCTCTTCATTTCTCCTTTTTTCATCTCTCTCTCTCTCTTTCTCTCTCTCTCCCTCTCTCTCTCTCTCCCCCTCTCTCTCTCGTTACTTTCTTAATTTATTTCCTCCTTCTATTTTTTTTTTTCAGGAAAGGAAAATCAGACATAATAAGTCAACAACTAAAGGGTAAGAGCCATGAGTTTGGATATCAGGGAGAAGACTCTTGTCCTTGAAAGACAGTTGAAAGCTCAAACACTCTACATTCTAAGAGGAGCCAGGGGACTGAAAAAGCCTGGAAGAGTTAGAGGGCACCATAATTGTTCCTTTCAGTTGCCTGTTTATCTTGCGCTAACCAAGCCAACCTCTAAGCAATGCAAAGATGAAACTGAGCCCTACCCAAGAGCATCTGACAACACAGAAGCAGAGGCAGATGAAATCCACACAGTTCTCTAATCAGCTCTGCAGACAGAGCATGAGTAAAGTAAAATGGAGAGACCGACGAAGTAATACATCTTTGAACTCCAAACATTGACCCTGCACCAATATTCTACTTAATATTTGTCTTAGTTAGGGTTTCCATTGCTGCAGCAACTCTTTTAAAGGAAAACATTTCACTGGGGCTGGCTTACAGTTTCAGAGGCTCAGTCCATTATTGTCACGGAAGGAAGCATGCAGCGTGCAGACAGACACAGTCCTGGAGAAGGCACTGAGAATTCTGCTTTTTGACCCACAGGCAGGAGGTCTTCCTGCAACTGAGAGCCACTGAGCCCAGGCTTGATCTTCTGAGACATCTAAGCCCACCCACTAATAACACACTTCCTCCAACAAGGTCACACCTCCTAATTGTGCCCTATGAACCTACGGGAGCCGTTGTTGCCCAAACCACCACAGTACTTAAGGGCTGCCCCTAGGTGGATAATGATTCTCAAACTCCTGTGTCCTTCATGCCTTTAACCCATTCTTAGTTTGTGGTGTGGATTCAGTAGTGGGGTGATAATGTGGATTAAAAGGCTGAAGGACTGTCACTAGACAAAAAGTGCCATTGCAGATGAAGCTGTCACAGGTGGAAAGAACAGAGAAAACTGGGAGATTCGGAGGAAAACCACAGTCTCCACTACTAAACAATTCCTAACCTAGACTTGACTGGGAAAGCGTACCAGCAACGTTTGGCAGAATTTTTAATAGTTTTATTTTCCTCAAGCAATGAGCAACATAAGAAAGAAATTGAGTGGATATATAGTCTGAACACATAGTATTGCATCTTTAAAATTTGTATACTTTGAAATGGAAAAGAAACTTTCCAGGGCATATAGAGACAAGGCTAGAGACATGTCCAGCAGGTTGTTGTTGTAGATATCCTAATCACAAGCCAACTTTCTGATATTCCCCCACCATGGAGTACCTTCTGTTGAGTGCCTCATATGCGTTTTTCTCTCCTTTGCCTAAAAATAAGTCCACAAAATAGTCACTGTTACCTCCAATTTAGCGACCCAGTCACTGAAGGTCAAAGCAGCTTACCCAAGATCAGGCTGCTTAAGTAGAACTGGTTTTTGACCTAAGGTCTGTCAGCTGAGTCTGATGGCTTGATGACTATGCTCAGGTGAACTCTCTCCTCTGGGAGTAGCTTGAATGATGAAGTGTAAGTGAAAACTCAGCAACTGAAAACCAGGAAGAGGTTGTCCTAGTCTGGTTCTCTCTTGGTGTGATGAAACACTGAGCAGAAGCAACTCGGGAAAGAAAGGGTTTGTCATCTCATGCTTTACAGTCTGTCACTGGGAGGAGTTGGCGCAGTAACTGAAGCAATGACCTCGGAGGAGTGCTGCTCACAAGTTTGCACTCTATGGCTTGTTCTCATTGCTTTCCTATGCAACCCAGGACAGCACTGCCCCCAGTGGCTGAGCCCTGCAATAACAAGCATTAGTCAAGTAAACGCCGCCCCCTCCCAGTTTTGTCTACAGCTCTTTATGAAGGAGACGTTTTTCTCAGTTAAGGGTTCCTTTTCCCAGATGACTCTAGTTTGTGTCAAGGTGACAAAAACCCAACAAACACTGGGGCAATTTTGGTGTTTTTAAACATGAATCTTAAACAAAGAGAATAGGAATTAAGGTACATGAATGAGACCAGCCTTGTGGGGCAAAAAGACCTCTATACGTGACTACAATGTGGAAGGAATAAAGCCATTACTATGCCTTTCTGCTTGCACAATCACTGTATGGAAAAAGGAAAATGGAAAGAAAGAAAATGTTTACACTTGCTCTGATTTGAATAGCCTTTGTTCCCACCAAAAGGTAAACTGAGGCTTGATCCCTGGTGTGTTGGTGTTGAAAGGAAGTTTTACAACAATGAGTTGTCATAGGCAAATGACCTAACAATAGCCACATCCCTAGTCCTTATTCGTATGCTAAATATAAAATCCAGGGTTACTGCACGTGTCTTTCAGCAGCTCTGTAGAAAATATGATCTGCGTACCAAGCACAGCTCTTGGTTTAGTAAGTGAAGCCAGCATTTATAGTATGAGCAGAACTCAGAATATATTGAAAGACTATACCTCCAGCGAAGTTAACTGAAAAACAAGTTCTACTTAAGATCCTTGAAAAATACCAGTATTAGGGCAACACAGAAAAGATATCAGTAGCAGCTAGCTAGTCCAGGACAGTAAGCACTTCTGAGATCCGGAGATTGTACTATGCTGCTGCTAACATCTAAAGTAGGGGTTCTTAACCTGGGGGTTTCGACCCCCAAGGGGGGATAGCATGTCAGAGATCCTGGATATCAGATATACACATTATGAGTCATATCAGTAGCAAAATTACAGTTATGGAGTAGCAAGGAGAATCATTTTATGGTTGGAGTTCACCGTTGTATTAAAGAGCCACAGCACTAAGAAGGCTGAGAACCACTGCTCTAAATGGCTTTCGTGCATAATTTTTACTTACTACACCATGAGAGAGGACTCCTGGGTCTATCTTAATTCGTTTAATTCTCCATGTTGCAAGTGACCGAACTAACCCTTAAACAGAAGGTAAGTTATCTACTGAAATTAAAAGTCGCTGGCTGACACAGAAACAAACAACAAAGAAACAGGTTTGTTTTTATCTCTTTGAAACACATGACATTACTGGAACATTATCTGCCTTTAGTTCCGTCAGTTGCCTCTTCTGTTGTTTATTTAGTGTCAAGGTCACAGAACCAGAAAATGACTGTTAGCAATGTGAAACAATCTTATTAATAGCAGTAACTCAGATACATATCACACGGTTTTATACACATCTATAAAAATTTCTCAGGACCCACTCCTAGCTTCCCATCATAGTTGTTAGATCTCATATTAGAATAGAAACAGTCCACTGTTCTGTATCCATCCTCCCCCAGAAGCTTGCAATCTCCCAAGACCCTCTGAGACAGACCCCCATGTGGCTGCTGCTTTTGTACCCACCATGAAAATGTTTTCTATTTCCTCAGTAAGGGCAGCTTCTCTTGTTGCTTACAGAGCCATAAACTCACTAGGGAGCAAAATAACACTGAATATCCTACAGTCTTTACTGTGTCTGTGCCATACTGTGTTGCTCAGAGGGGAAAAAAGCAATAAATAAGTACAGCGTTCCTCTCCTCTCTGCCTTTGTGACATTTCAGACCAGAACTCTGAAATGGCATGGCAGAAACCTGCCTTATCTAGTGGAGCTGTTTTAAAATTTTGCTTATTTTTTTTTTACTTTTGTTTGTGTTTTATCTGCATTTAAGTATGTTACCACATATATACCAGTGTCCACGGAGACCAGAAGATATCAGATCCCCCTGGAACTGGATCACAGATGGTTGCAAAGCACCACGTTGGTGATGGAACCTGGATCTTCTGTGAGGGTGGCAAGTGCTATTAACAGCTGGGCCATCTCCCCAGCCCCTCATAGACTTTTTATGAAGACTCTTTGTGAAAGCCTTCTGGCCAACTGCACATAGGCTAAGGTTTTTCTCCTCCCTTCTTATCTTCTCACCCTAAGCAAGGATGACCTTCATCCAAGCCCTTTGCCCTTCATACAAATCAGCTGACACAAGCCCTGACTTCAAATAAGCCATTTTATACACTGGATACCAAACTGTGGCTATTGAATTGCTTGAGACTACTTTTCTGGATGATTACAGTAAGAAATACTTCTTCTTTCTGGAGAGTTTTAGTTTGAACATACATCTTCAAGATAGCCATCTTCTCTGTGTTGTGCGCTGGACAGCACATGCACCATCCCCAACCCTTGGGCTTTTTTTCAAACCATGTTAATTTGTCCTGGGTAGACCACTTATATAAATTTCAAAATGTATCAACAGGATACGAGATGTGGCTCAGTATGTAGAGGTACTTGTTGCCGGGACCTGGGGACCTGGGGACCTGGGGACTTATGTTTGATCCTGGAACCCACATGCTGGAAGGAGACAGAGGCTCCTACAGGTTGCCCTCTGATCATCAGAAGCATGCTGTGGCACCCTTCTACCCATACTCTTTCCTGCCCGCCCCCAAAATAAATAAATAAATGTAACTAAATACCTTAAATAAATAAATAGCTGAAGAAATGAGCACTATAGCTTTAAGAGATTCAGGCCAAATCTTTGTTATCTTCTTCACCACAGCTGTAAACAGAATTGCCTCTTTCTGTCAGTTGTTAGTCAGTTTCTAGGTATCCTCAGCCATTGTAATGTGGAGGCTAATTTCATGTCTTAGCTTTACTTGATCCAGGAGATCCTCAGACAGTTGGTCAAATGTTCTGTATCAGGGTGCTTCTCAGAGAGAGTAGCATTGGTTAGGTAGTTCCTTAGGTATTATGAAGAGACACCATGACCACAGGAGCACTTATAAAGGAAAACATTTAACGGGCACTGGCTTAGAGTTCAGAGGTTTAGTTCATTATCCTCATGGCAGGAAGCATGGCGGCGTGCAGGCAGACATGGTGCTGGAGAAGGAGCTGAGAGGTCTGCATCTTGATCCATAGGCAGCAAAAGGAAACTGCCACAGTAGGCATAGCTTGAGCATCTGAAACCTCAGAGCCCACCTCTACAGTGACGTACTTCCTCTAAAAAGGTCACACCTCCTAGTAGTGCCAGTCCCTATGGGCCAAGCATTCAAACGCATGAGTCTGTGGGGCCATTCCTATTCAAACCACCACAAGTAGAGTGATGTTTGGTTGTGAGCCTTTAACCGCTGTGACATCTCTCCAGCCCAACACAGGTAGAATGATAAAACCTATTTTACACCCTATGTAGATAGGCTCTGTCTTATCAGAAAGATGGAGGAAGCTTCTACTCAGAAAGAATGATTTTTGCCTTGCTGCTTTCATTGGTTTGTTTGTTTTTATTATTTTGGTGTGTGTGTGTGTGTGTGTGTGTGTGTGTGTTCCCTGAATATATGTGTCTGCACCACCTGTGTGGAGTACCCACATAGGCCAGAAGACATTGGATTCCTTGGGACTGGAGTTATATACTAATGTGAGCAGCCCTATGGGTGCTGAGAATCAAACCTAGGTCCTCTGGAAGAGCAGCCACTATTTTTAACAACGGAGCCCTCTCCTATGCCCTGAAGACCTGTTTGTTTGTTTGTTTGTTTTTCTGCTTTCTTACTCAACAGAAACATTGACTTTTGCTGGATCACTGAGTATGCAGACTGCCCTTGAGCCATCATAGTAAAATTACACCATCTATTCACCTTGTTCTCAGGCCTCTAGACTAGACTAGAATTAAAACATCAGTCATCTATCTTTTATCGTTTTCCAATTGCATACCTGGGGAGTTTATCCTCTGTGTTTGTGTAAGACAATTACTCTATCAATCAATCTACCTTTCTATCTATCTATCTATCTATCTATCTATCCATCTATTATGGTAGCTTTGAACTCCTCAGAATCTGAGTATAAAACAACTCAACGTTTAAGGGTTCAATTTTTTTCAAAAATTATATCCAAATTATTATTATTATGTATTATTATCATAGAAATTACTAATTTATTTTAAAGATTAATTTCTCAAAATTCATCAATAAATGATTTTTTAAAACCAGATTACAAAAGATAATGCAGCATCTTAAATAAAAATAATTTATTGTTATTCTCCAGGATAACTTATTTCATATACTAAAGCACAGAAATGTGCATGTTACTTTATTTGTGTGATATGATACCTAATTGCATAAGTATTGAGAAATCTGATTCTTACAAACACAGTTATTATTTAGTTACATGTGTATGATATGCACAATATGTTCTATTTTTAAATCTATGGTCTACCAAAAATATTTTTTATAACTTCTGAGAATAAGTCTTACAAGCCTTTGTAGCTATTATTCTTCATTTTAGAAACAAAAAATTAAAGTTTATAGAAATTCATTATCTTGGTCAAGGTGAACAACCAGAAGGTCAAGACTACCAACCAAAAGATTCATGTTCAAATCCACATAATTCTTCCAACATAAAATATAACAAAACAAAACAAAAATAATGTGTTGAAGACAGAGAAGACAAATGATTAAAGAAATAGAATTAAATATTATAATTACTCAACCTAATTGTTTGCAACACTAATGTGTGTCTTGAGCAAATAATGCATAGGAGATGGTTTATATGCCATCTAGATTTAAAATACTAGTTAAAGGGTAGATTTTCTTGCCAGTCATAAGATGTAGCATTTTTGAAAGCAGAGAAACTAGGCAAAGTTAAGAATAAATCAATAAGAGGGTGAATTTCTTTTGTTACTTTTATTATTCCAACTATTTTCTTAAATGAAGCATAAGTGATTTATACAGCCACTTTAAATTTTTTATGTCCATTGTACATAAGCATTTGATAATTTCTTACCATCCTACAAGGACCCATTTAATTTGTCACAAAATATAGTTCATGGCCTCACAATGACCTGCAATAGAAGCCAATTATATTGACTGAATACCACCAGTCTACCTTAGCACTTGTGAAAACAGTACAGCTAATTCCAGTGATAGAAGGACATTACCCCTCTAGGAATAGTGTCAAGGCTTTACTTCTGAAAGATCCCAGGAAGGCACATTTCCATAAGGACTGCAAAAGTACCATGCATCAGTCATGGCCTTAGAATGACACTGAGCAGAAGCCCAGGAAAAATTAGACTATCATTAAGTAAACTGATCAGTGTTTCAAACATTTTATTAAAATATAACTTTGAAATCCCTTTATTTCTTTACTTTTGTGACTTGGATCATGTTACTGTTTGTTTTTACTTTTTTTTTTAATGCATTACTTCTTCATTGCTTTTTTTTTTTTTTTTTTTTTCCTGAAGTAAACTCTTGGTGTTAGTTTCTGTCCTGCAAATGTATCTTCATGGGCAAGCATACTTGCAAAAATGAGTTGGGAGAGGGTAGAAGAGGGAGACAGAGAGAGAGACAGAGAGAGAGAGAGAAACAGAGACAGAGACAGAGACAGAGACGGAGACAGAGACAGACAGACAACAAATAAAAACTATTTCATAGTATTGTTTGGCCTAGAGTACATGTGGCTGAAATTGGGTATCTGGTGATGGTCTCAGTGTACTCTCCACCCCTGCACTTGTTCCGCTAGACCTCTGACTCTGCCTGTCTATTCAGGGCCTTTCCCTCCTTATCCCTGTCCCTGTCACTCAACTGCTGTCTGAATTCGAGACTGAGCTGATTTCTAGCCAACCCCTTTGGCCAACAAAGACACGGCTAAGTTAAGATGAGATTCACCAAAGTGGTGGCTTAGTAGATATGACTGGCAAGTTTACATAAGGACACAAGGAAAGATCAGGCCCAGAGGACAGGGGCTCCAGAGGACACGGTAGACACAGCCATCTGCATGTCAAGGATACTAACTTTATCAAGACTCAACCCTGCCAACTGCATTGTTGCAGACTTCTCAGATTGTGCAGAGAAAATATCTGCTGTTTAACACACGCAGGGTGTAGAATTTTGTTCTGTCAGCTCTGGCAAGTGTGTACTGCTCTACAATCTCTGTTACTAAAAATGAGGTCTTCAGACCCACCTTCTCAGATTGGATGACGTGGCACTATATTAGATCCATCACATTCTAAGCCAATTGCCTTAAGTTAATAAGTAAGACCTTGTCTAACCCAAAAGACACAAAAAGGCAACACTATTTTGTAACATAATTTGGGTCTCATGTAGTACAGGCTGGCCTTGAACTCACTATGTAATTGGGGATAATATTGAACTCCTGGTCTCCTATCTCCAGTTTCTGGGTCTTGGAATGCATCCAGTTTAGGTCATGCTACAGGTCAAGCACAGGAGTCCTTGCATGCTAAGCAAGATCTCTATCCATCTTCATCTCCAGCCCAGATCAGACGCCTTTTGGGAATGCAAACCTTGTATGCACACTACTTTATACTTAGTAGGGCCAGGTTTGTCCCCACATTGGCTAATCAGTTTCTGGTAGGAAGACCGTCATAATCTGAAATATACTACAGTAACTGTAGTAACTATATAAAATACTAAGTCAATGATGAAAATGATATTTCAATGTATCTTTGATGATTAAAACATGGTATGAACACAACATTTATATTTTGACAACTTCTAAGGCTCCTGTGATCTTGCTACATTAAAGATAAAGGAAATGCCAGACTTCTGTTAGGTATTAGTCAACATGAAGATTCCTCTTTATTCTTTCCATGTTTAAAAAGCAAAGACACACACACAGAGAGAGAGAGAGAGAGAGAGAGAGAGAGAGAGAGAGAGAGAG